>NC_058081.1:198219634-198519634 GCF_014858855.1 Bufo gargarizans | reverse complement strand
GATTGGCTGCTTTGCAGCCTTTCAAAAAGCGCCAAGAAAGCGTCACAAAAGCGCGAAGAAAGCGACGAACACCGAACCCGAACCCGGACTTTTACGAAAATGTCCGGGTTCGGGTCCGTGTCACGGACACCCCAAAATTCGGTACGAACCCGAACTATACAGTTCGAGTTCGCTCATCCCTAATCATTATGTATGTATGTTTTGTATATCAACAATAAAGCTTTTTTGATTTTCATATATGCGAAAGTCACGTTCATTTTTTGGCGACATTTGTGGCTCCTTGTGGGTCGTTTTTTTTAGATGATTTCTGCCATTATCTTATTGGCCTTGGCAGCAGCTGCCTGACACTGGTTTCTACAGCTCAGTTTGCTGTTCAATAAGATTCCTAGGTCCTTTTCCATGTCAGTGTTACCCAGTGTTTTATAATTTAGTATGTATGGGTGACTTGCATTATTCCTTCCCATGTGCATAATCTTACATTTGTCAGTGTTAAACCTCACCTGCCACTTATCTGCCTAAGCCTCCAATCTATCCAGATCCCTCTGTATACTGTCCTCTTCCGTGTTAATTACTTTACACAATTTAGTGTCCTCTTCAAAAATTTATATTTTACTGTGCAAGCCTTCTACAAGATCATAAATAAATATATTGAAGAGAATAAGGCCCAATACTGACCCCTGAGGTACTCCGATAGTGACAGTGACCCAATCTGAGTATGTACCATTAATAACCACCCTCTGTTTTCTATCACTGAGCAAGTTACTTACCTTCATACAGACATTTTCTCCCAGCCTAAGACTTCTCATTTTATATACTAACCTTTTATGTCAAATGCTTTGGAGAACTCCAGATATCGACATCCATTGATTCACTGCTGTCAAGTCTAGAACTTACCTCCTCATAGAAACTGATTAAATTAGTTTGACATGACCGATCCCTCACGAAGCCATGCTGATATGACGTTATTTGCTTATTTTCATTGAGGTACTCCAAGATAGCATCTCTTAGAAAACCTTCAAACGGTTTACCCACAACAGATGTTAAACTTACCGGCCTATAGTTTCTGGGCTCTGCTTTTGGACCCCTTTTCAATATTGGCACCACATTTGTTATGCGCCAATCCTGTGGAACACTCCCTGTCAGTATAGAGTCCTTAAATATCAGAAATAATGGTCTGGCTATGACATTACTTAGTTCTCCTAGGATACGGGGTGTATGCCATCTGGTCCTGGCGATTTGTCTATCTTAATCTTTTTAAGACGCCGCTGTACTTCTTCCTGGGTCAGACAGGGCACTTTTAATGGGAAATTAATTTTTACATTCTGCATTTCCTCTGACTGTTTATTTTCTTCAGTGAATACAGCGGAGAAAAAAATATTTTATGGCTTTGCTTTTTCCTCATCGCACAGTTAAAAAATACTGGAAAACCCCTTAAACTAAGGCAGTTTTCAAAGGCCCTAGTAACTAACATCTAAACATGGTGCATATCTTCTGAGCAGTTAGCTCCCCATGTGAGCTAAGCCTTGTAATCCACTCACAGCTATATTCCTAAATTGCAGGCAAATTCTGATTTTGTGATTTTCTTTAGTTGAAATGCAGTCTTTACATGAAAAACTGCACCATAATCTGTGGTAGAATAAACTAAGGCTACTTTTAAACTAGCGTTCGGGTGTCCGCTTGTGAGCTCCGTTTCAAGGGGCTCACAAGCGGACCCGAACGCTTCCATCCAGCACTAATGCATTCTGAGTGGATGCGGATCCGCTCAGAATGCATCAGTCTGGCAGCGTTCAGCCTCCGAACCGCTCAGCAGGCGGACACTTGAACGCTGCTTGCAGTGTTCGGGTGTCCGCCTGGCCGTGCGGAGGCGTGTGGATCCGTCCAGACTTACAATGTAAGTAAATGGGGACGGATCCGTTTGAAGATGACACACTATGGCTCAATCTTCAAACGGATCCGTCCCCCATTGACTTTACATTGAAAGTCTGGACGGATCCGTCTGAGGCTATTTTCACACTTAGAAATATTTTAACAATATAATGCAGACGGATCCGTACTGAACGGAGCCACCGTCTGCATTATATGAGCGGATCCGTCTCAGACGGATCCGCTCTGAACACAAGTGTGAAAGTAGCCTAATTCAGTGCAGCAGAGAGCTGAAAACATGGCGGATTGCCGGATTTGGATGGTTTTGTTATGTTATCTTGAACCAAAACTGAGTATTCATTTTTTCGCTTAGCTTTTTGAGTAGTGAAGCCAAGTGAAAAACACGATGTTTGATATGTCCTCTTAGCATTCTAGCTCTTTTCCACATTAGTAGCAAGTATGGTAAGAATAAAGTGGCTGAAAATGCTCATGATTGCACATTATGGGAAATCTGCAAGATTGCAAAATTCTTTTTCCAAGATGGGGACAGATTGTATTTACAGCATATTATCTATAAAAACTCTTGATGGCACTTAAATATATTATTAATACTGAAGTTCATGTACTGTATTTAGATCTATCTTCCTGCATAGAGATCGCCAATCTGTTTTACAGTTATTCAACATTTTCTTCTGATATATATTTTATATTGGACTTTTAATATTTCTAGAACTTTTACAGTACTTGTTGCAATATTTCTTAATAATAATTTGAGACCAGGAGAATCTACCTTGCATTTTCTGCCATCCACAGTCTCCTCATCAAATTCTTCTCCAACAGTGAATTGGATCTCTGTGGTTCTGACTGTGGTAGATGTCTTAATATAAAACCGGTCTCCATTCTGACGGATCTCTACATGCGGCTTTGAAGCAGCAGCCACTGCTACCTTCCTGAGCATTGCGTTCACACCTATATCATCATACAACATGCATTACACATGTGAGTATTAAACTATTCTTATTCATTCACATCAGAAAACATGATCATTTCACATGATCTAGTCAACAAATTGTGAACTGTAAAACATGTTGCACTATTAATTCCAGCTTATAATGTGGTAATCTTGATCAGCACAGACTGTAAATGGTTACAATGTACCCAATTATTATTTGCTGAATCCACCTCATTGAGTTGGGTAATAATGGAACCCTCTAGCATATGCTGAAGTCAAAAAGAATATAAAAAAGTATCAAATCTATTCATCATTTCTAAAAGATGAGCAATTCAGTAACGAAGAGGATTGAGGAGATCTGGGTCAAAAGTAAGGACTGCCACTCTGAGAGCAGCAGAACTAATATATATATATACTGCATATACACTATTAGGGCTCATGCACACAAGCGTAAGGGCCCAGTGCCCATACTGTGGACTGCAAATATCAGTCCACAATGTAGGGGCAACGGCCGTGTGCCCTCTGTTTGTGGATGACTTGGATGGGTCCGCAATCCACAAGATACGGCCAAAGATAGAACTTGTTCTATCTTTTTGCGGTGCGGAGGCAAGGACCTAAAAGCCTATGGAAGCACTTTGTAGTGCTTCCATGGGCTTCCGATCTGTGCATCCGCTCTGCAAAAGATAGGTGCGGTCTTATCTTCGGTCGTATCTGGGTCTGAAATCCGAACTTAAAGGGAACCTGTCACCGGGATTTTGGGTATAGAGCTGAGGACATGGGTTGCTAGATGGCCGCTAGCACATCCGCAATACCCAGTCCCCATAGCTCTGTGTGCTTTTATTGTGTAAAAAACCCGATTTGATACATTTGCAAATTAACCTGAGATGAGTCCTGTACATGAGATGAGTCAGGGACAGGACTCATCTCAGGTTAATTTGCATATGTATCAAATCGGGTTTTTTACAAAATAAAAGCACACAGAGCTATGGGCACTGGGTATTGCGGATGTGCTAGCGGCCATCTAGCAGCCCATGTCCTCAGCTCTATACACAAAATCCCGGTGACAGGTTCCCTTTAAAGTCAATAAGTCCGCATCCGCACCATGGCACACGTCCAGTACCCGTATATTGCGGACCGTCCGTTTACTATTTGCAATACAGGCATTGAGCCCTTACGTTCGTCTGCATGAGCCCTTATAGTAAGTAAAAAGGCTATTGATGTTATAAATCTTTGAGATCTTATGTATCTCAAGCTGAAGGTATTGCCAGAGTGACAGGGCAGGAAATACACTGAGTCTGACAAGAGCTTAGTCATAGGCACAGGCGTAATTCTCTTGGGCAATACCTACATCAATCTAAGGGCTCGTTCACACGATCGTATGTCTTTTTCAGTGTTTTGCGGGCCATCTTTCTCGAATCCGTTTTTCAGTTTTTTTTTCAGTAGTGTTTCCGGTTCCGTTCCGTTTTTCCATATGGCATATACAGTATACAGTAATTACATCGAAAAAATTGGGCTGGGCATAAAATTTTCAATAGATGGTTCTGCAAAAACAGAATGGATACGGAAGACATACGGAGTACATTCCGTATGTGTTCTGTTTTTTTTTGCGGGCCCATTGACTTGATTGGAGCCACAGAACATGATTTGCGGGCAATAATAGGACACGTTCTATCTTTCAACGGAACGGAAATACGGAAACGGAATGCATACGAAGTACATTCCAGTTTTTGGGGGGAACCATTGAAATGAATGGTTCCGTATACGGAACACAAAAAACGTTTGTGTGAACGAGCCCTAAGTAGGTCTTACAAGATCCAGTCTGTCACCAGAATCATGTGTCCTTTCTGGTCAAGTCTCAGAATTCAGGGTTTAAAAATATACAGTGGTAAAATATCCAGTCTAGTATATCTACAATTCTCTTTGCATCCTAGATCAGATATCTTTAGTTGAATGGTCATTTCAGTTATTCCAGTCACTACTGACATTATCTTGTGTGTATTGTATGTATTATTATATGTCTTGCGTTTTATTAAATTATAGCCAAATTTGCCAATAATAAAACATTAAATAAAAAAATATTTTCAGAAAAACCCAATACTTTCATTATTTGAGAAATGATACTTGGTAAGGTCAATAATGGAAATTCACCTTCTGTATTTTAGTATAGTTCTATTATGCCAGGTTCGCCATCGTATTATCATGTATTATTACAACCAATCAGTATTCATTCACTATTTGTAAAATTAGTTTTCTATGGATTTTGTAATCTACCTGTGGAGAGTATCTAATTGTCAGATAATGTGGAATCAACTTTCCTCCTTCACAAATGTATCTATAGGATATTATATGGTGTATGTTCCATATATTCAATTAGTTGGCTTTTTCTGCAAAGTAATTAAAGGCATAACTATCTTAGTAGATGTACCAGTCTTGTGCAAGATGATAAACTCAGCCCTGCTACATTTGTGCATAGAGAAATAATAAAGATAAAAAAATTAAAGGGAGGTCATGCATATTTAAATAATACTAATAATGAAATTGGTTCAGTGTTGGCTGAAATTCCTTATAAATCAGCGCTATATAAGATGTAATGACTGTATAAAAGAAAGAATGAAAAAATGATTTCTTCATTTGGTTTGCAGTATGATACTTTCATTTATTTATGAAAAAGTAATGGAAATATATAAAATCTTATATAATGTAAAATTCTGGCATAAATGCAGGTCAGTTGTATAATTATTTGCCAGTCTTACCGAGAGCTTTCAGAAGTTCATCAAAATTCTCACTGCTTTTCATTTTCCAAATTCCTGCAAAATCCGGCATCATGTATGTGCTAGTTCCACACCTGCGTTGACAGCAAGAAGGGTAGAAATAAAGGAACTCAGGAAGATTCACCCTAAGCGGGCGTTCTGATTCCTGCCAGACGTCTAAATGAGTCCTGTCTTATTCTCTCATGTGTGTCATCGTGATGGAGGAGAGAGTGGGTGCCCCTCCTTCTGCCCTCTTCACTGCCCCCCTTCTGAAATGTCAGATTTTCATTAGGAATATAAACACCTTACAAGGACATTTCCACATTATAGAAATAATGTATAGGCTTTTGTCTCTGCTGCGGCTTCTTTGCTATGGTCTAATAGATAAACAGCCAGAGTGGTTTTATTGTGTTCTTCCATTTATATAAAGGAACCTAGATTTTCTTTGTGTAGAAATACTTTTTTCTTTTACTAACACTTTGGGTAGTTGACCCACACTTGTTCACTATGTAAAGTCTGTCTTTTGCTTTAATAAGTGGAGAAAGTAACATAATATTTTTGATTCGGATGCTTTTAAGTTAATTTTAATTAATTTGCTGCATAATTAGTGCATTGTCATAAACTCTATAAATATCTATAATGCTGTAGGTTTACCTGCAGTCCTATATAAAGCTATAGATAATGTCTCCATCATGATTTGAGTTTAATCATGATACAGAGATAAATGTCTAGCAGAGACCAGCTATACTTTTGTATGTGCATGCCCCCAGCATCTGCATGAAATGTGAATTCTAGTGTTGCGTAATCTTTGTCAACTTTAAACACAAAAAGATTCTCTAACTTGTCTAAGTGGGCAGTTGTACAGGAGCACAATGGTTAAGTCTTTTAATTATCACACTTTAAACTATTGGTTTTCTCATCCTCCCTTAGGCAGTGGAACAGTTAATGCTTGTCACAGCTGCAGATTGGGCTTGATAGACTGTCCCAGCTGGTATATGGGTGTGAGACATTTGGGACATAGATGTAGACATTAAGGTGTCATAAATCCAAGTCCCTTCTGGCTATAATGACATACACTCCTATAAATCTGCATAATATGACACTCCCATTATTATTTCTATGTGCGGTTTTTCACTAAATTCAGAGGTGCCTGCTGAGAGTGGCGTCAACAATGGGTTAAGGGGTCATTTTCATGTAAGACAAAAACTGGCTTAAAGGGGGAATGTCTATTGTGACTTCTTTAACTCTTTGTGCCTTCTAACTTATGGTGAGGGAGCCACAATCACCAGCTGTGATATAATAAATTACACATTTGTAAAATGCAAAGGTTGCACTCAAGGAGTTTATCGTGGCTTTTTTTATTTTTATAATAAAAGGTTACACAACATAAGTGGAGTGTTATGTCTCTTACAGCTCTTACAGTTACAGCTCTTGCTTCTAGTTACATACAATACTGTATGTCCATAAACTTTTCCCTATACTATACAACTTTCTCTTATTAATATAAATTGTACTTTTCCTTATAAAACACAGACACCTTACAAAATCCAGGTAAAAATCTTTATGGTTTGAAGCTGTCTGTACAGATTAGTATGGCCTGCAGCTTGTTGCCCTCTCACCCTCAACCCCTGTACAATGTTTTGTAGAAGAGCAGGAAGACATGTCACCTAATTGCGGCTTGTCTCTCACTTTGCAATTGTGGTAAGAGAAACCTTGTGGGGTCTACTTATTATGAGTCTATAGCAGCCACATGTGGCCCTATGGTATTTATGCCCTTCTTCCTCAATTTAGCCAGAGCCCACTTTTAACAATTAACGTGGGTGGTGTGGGTAGGGTGGGAACAGCATGAGCAGATCACATATTGGCCCAGTGACAGAGTGGTGAGGTGGCAGCAGCATGAGGAGACCAAAGAGTGGTCCGGTGACAGAGTGGTGAGGTGGCAGCAGCATAAGGAGACCACAGAGTAGCCCAGTGACATAGTGGTGAGGTGGCAGCAGCATGAAGAGACCACAGAGAGGCCCAGTGACATAGTGGTGAGGTGGAAGCAGCATGAGAAGAACACAGTGGTACAGTGACAGACTGCCCTGCACATGTGGTATGCTGGAGGAGCACCGTGAATTGTCCCTGCAGTGGAGGCTGAGGACATGCTGGTGTGGCAGGGTAGGAAACACATTTACCCAGTGGGCCATAAATGACATATATTGTCCTTATAGTTACAGCTCCACACATCGGCGCTGCACTTTGGCAGACACCGATAGGCCGACAGGCACCGACAGGCTCAAGGACTGGCCCACCTTCTGTTATACATGTGTGAAGGGCTGGTACTGCCTTTTTAGCAAAAAAATGACGGCTTGGGACTCTCCACCTCGGCTCAGCACAAGCCATTAGTTCTTTGAAAGGTGCAGAGTCCAACACTTGGAAAGGGAGAGACTGCAGCACCAGCAACTTGGCCAGGAGCACATTCAACTTCTGCGCCGTTGGATGCCTGCACGCATACTGTTGTCTTTTGGCAATCGCTTCGGTTATCGATTTCTAACGGAATGACTGACGAGAAGTAGGAGCAGCAGGAGCATCAGGAGCATCAGGAGCATCAGGACCAACAGATGATGGGAATGACAGACAGTTCCCTTCGGCTGAGGTGGTGAAGCCTTGACTGCATGAAATTGGGTGCGTACCACTGGATGTTGTAGCGTTTGCTACGGCAGGCTGGACCACCACATTGGAGCCACTGTTCTCCCAGTCCACTTTATGGTGATGCTGCATGTGTTGACGCAGGGCCGTGGTGCCAACATTGGCACCCTGACCACGCTTCATCTTCTGCCAACAAATTCGGCAAATGGCCATGTTCACATTCTCCGGCGGCCTAACAAAAAATTGCCACACTGCCGAGTATGGCATTTTCCCCCCAACACTCCACACTGACTGCCTGCTATCGCTGCCTCCGTGAACCTCTGCACCGCTACTTGCCGGGCAGGTAGGCTCCTGCGAAGTGGGTGGTCTACCCCAGTCACGTTTGGCACCCAACCTCCCACTGCTGGCACCCTGCTGACATGGCCACGCTACCACCCTGCTGGCTCAGCCGCTGCCTCACTCGCAAGCTGCCACCCTCTTCCCCTGATGATGATGAAGCCACTTCTTCACCCGGCTCCCAAGTGCGGCTAGATCATCATCATCCGCTACTGTATGCATGTCACTGATGTTCCCCTCAACGGTCTCAGGGCCAGGAGCCTGACCGCTCGCAACACCTGCTTCCACGCGACTCTCATCATCACTATTTGCCCGCCTACCGGAGAAAGAAGCAGATGTCTCCTCCAGATCTTGGCTGGACAGTAGCTGCTGACTGTCCTCTAGTAGCTCGTCCTCGCTGAAAAGTGGAGCTGAGCCTAGGCATATAATACTTCTCGCGCTGAGGGAACAGAAAATGACAGAGGCAGGTTGAGGACAGTTTTGTGCACAGGGCCTGCTCCCGGGCCATGCCAAGTGTCATGTCAGAGGAACCCACCGACTCACCGCAGAACGACTAATAGGACGTACATACATTTCCTTTTAATGCACCACGTAAATGGCTGTAGTACAAAGTAACTTCACCGCAGAACAGCAATTAAGTCATATATTTTTTCCAATTAATAAACCCCCCCGCCCAAAAAATATAACAATCACAATTCACTGCAGAATGACTAATATATTGGATGTATGTTTATTTCCTTTCAATACACCCCGTAAATGGCTGTAGTACAATGTAACTTCACCACAGAACGGCAAGTAAGATGTATTATTTTTTCTAATAATACACCCCAAAAAAAGAAATATAACAATCACAATTCACCGCAGAACGGCTAATCGGACATACATATCTTTCCTATTAGTACATCTCGTAAATGGCTGTAGTACAATGTAACTTCACTGCTGGACAGCAGTTATGACATATTTTTTCCTTTTTTTTTTTTTTTCCTTTTTTTTTTTCCTCTAATACACCCCCCAAAAATATAAAAAATAAAAATCAACTGCAGAACGGCTACTAGGATGGGGGTAAATTTCCTATTAATACACTGCGTAAATAACTGTAGTACAATGTAACTTCACCACAGAACGGCAATTAAGACGTATTCTTTTTACTATTAATAATAGGATGGATGTATCTTTCCTATTAATACTCCCCATAATTGGCTCTATCACACAGAACTTGCACACCAATAACAAGCAAGGTTTGCTGGAATTACTGATGTATCATATAGTGCAAATAACCTAAAAGCAGCAGTTTAATTACAATTTGGATCCCCAATTAGTGCAGCAAGGTGTAATAGAATCGCTCCTATTACCCAGGCTGTACACTCTCCTATTGCACCCTATTCTCCTTTTATAGTGTACATGATGCCTCCCTATCATTTCCCTACACTGAACTTGTAAATTGATTTTTCAGCACAATAAAGTATTTCCTAGCACTGTCCCTAACGCATGCTGATATCTCTCCCTGCAAGTACAGTAGAAAATGGCTGAGGCTATTTATAGGGCTGTGACATCACAGGCGCTGGCTGGCTGCTTATTGGTTGCATGCATGAAATTGTGGGTGATCCCTCCTTCCCAAAGTTCTTCGCTCCATGTCCTAACATGTGCAGCAGCCATTTTAGGAAAAAATGCAATTAGTTACCATGAAGCGCGAGGAAATTCGGCTTCGGTGCGAATTTTTTTCTTTCTGAAATTCGGATCAAATTCCACTTCGTCAACTTTGATTCGCTCATCTCTATTCAAAACTACAAAAATAATTTCTCCCGTTGGAAATCATGGAATCAATGATACAAAAATTCAAAACATTCTGCTTACCTCTACAAGCAATGAGCATCCTAGGACTAATGACACTCTGCATTCAAATAATACCCTGGGCTCAGTTCCAACTATTTCCAACAGGCTTGTTCTCCAGAAATCCAGACGAAGTCATCAAATTACAGAGAGCTGAGGGCAGTGAAAGACCAATCCCTTCTACAAGGGTCCCACGTGGAAGACTAGTAGGCTCCCGTTTCTGGTCAGATTAAAACATAACGTTTATTTTATTTGTTAAGAATAATATGAAACGGGAGAAAAAAGAAAACTTTAAAATTCCAGGTGTAGTAGGACTCTATGGGCAGAGATAAGGGTTACTTCACCCATATGTTCTGCCTCCATAACATATGTCCATGTATCTTCTACTTAGTATTTTAGCGACACACTTTTTTCGCCTTGATGGAATTTGATGTAAGGAGGTCACCTATTCAGTCGTTTTTAATCATTGGTTTTCAATTTATATCTGTCTTTCGCACGACTCTCCACCACTGTGGTCAAGGTTTAGAGGAGTCTGCAGTTACTCCTCTCCGTGTCGCTGGTCCTACCTAACCTAATCTAAAATCTTAAGGCTAGAGCTCCCCCAACATGTTTCACCACTACACGTGGCTTCTTCAGGGGAATGGAGCTACTATCAACAAGAATGCTTTCCAAAATTGCTCTTTTAACCTCTATGGGTGGAACATTGGGTATGCTGCGGCCAACCGCTGCTAGGCATCTTGATTGACAGTCTGGTGGCCCAATCAGAGACTTCATTATTGTGCTTTCGTCATGTTTTCGCGTCTTGCGTTAATTATTGCGTATTGCGCATGCGCAAAAACTTTAATTTTATACTCAGAGGTATAGCGCTACCGAGCATGCGCCTATACTTAGATGTTTCAGCTCGTATTCATGTTTCCGTCATATTTTCGCATCCTGCATTCATTCTTGCACACTACGCATGCGCAAGAACTTTAGTTCTATAATCGGGAGTGTGACTGTACTGGGCATGCGCCTATACTTAGACATCCCAGCTCGTGTCCATGCTTGTCTCCTCATCAGGATTTCATCTTACATTCAGTCTTGCACATTGCTCCTGAGCAGGAACTTTAATTTTATAGTCAAAAGTAGCAGGACGGGGCATGCGCCTATACTTAAGCATTTCAGTTACTGTTAATATTTTCATCATATTTTCGCATCTTGCATTCATTCTTGCGTACTACGACACTGAGCATGCGTCTATACTTGTCCGTTTCCTTCGCATCGTTCCTTGGTATATATATGATGCGTTTATACTAATATATTCAGAGTTATGCATATGCGAAGACAACTGGAGATGCTGAGCATATGTCTATACTCATTTATTTTCGCATCGCTCCTTTACTATACATATGATGCGCATGCACAAAAAACGGACCTTTAAATCCAGAACCCATCAGTATAGTGCATATATCTGTAATTAGATTTTGGCATCCTATATTTGCCAAGGGGTAGGTGCACATGCCAGGACTCAAAGGTTCCTATCCGAAGACATTCCTTGATGCTCTGAAATTTACTTTACATCACATGTTTTGATTTTATTTTATTGTATATAGATATATTGATCCTAATATTTTCTCTATCTTTTCCTATATGTGTACTTAGGATCCAATATATATGATGTCTAGTAGGTGATGGGCCACTGAAACTTTTTCTTCCAGGTAAGTTATATTTATTCTTTTTTTCTTTTTCATAATTATAATATTAGTTTATTTCTTAGGGGGTACTTCCCAGTATTATAAAAAGGCAGTGAAGGAAAAACCTTCATTGAGGCCTTGTGGACTCATTGTACCTAGTCTATGAATCCAGCGAGCCTCACTCTGTAACAATTTTTTATCTAGGCTCCCCCCTCTTGGTCCTAGGGATATTTTCTCTATGGCCTCTTTCACACTTGCGTTGTCCGGATCCGGTGTGTACTCCACTTGCCGGAATTACACGCCGGATCCGGAAAAACGCGAGTGAACTGAAAGCATTTGAAGACGGATCCGTATTCAAAATGCGTTCAGTTTTACTATGGCAGCCAGAACGCTATTAAAGTCCTGGTTGCCATAGTGGGAGCAGTATACTTACAGTCCGTGCTGCTCCCGGGGCGCTTCAGAATGACGTCAGAGCGCCCCATGCGCATGGATGACGTGCCATGCGATCACGTGATCCATGCGCTTGGGGCGCCCTGACGTCATTCTGGAGCGCCCCGGGAGCCGCACAGATGGTAAGTATGTTGCTCCCCCGCTCCCCGCTCCACTTTACCATGGCTTCCAGGACTTTAGCGTCCCGGCAGCCATGGTAACCATTCAGAAAAAGCTAAACGTCGGATCCGGCAATGCGCCGAAACGACGTTTATTGCCTGTCAATAGGATTAATGCCTGTCAATAGGCATTAATTCCGGATCCGGCCTTGCGGCAAGTGTTCAGGATTTTTGGCCGGAGCAAAAAGCGCAGCATGATGCAGTATTTTCTCCGGCCAAAAAACGTTCCGGTCCTGAACTGAAGACATCCTGATGCATCCTGAACGGATTTCTCTCCATTCAGAATGAATTAGGATAAAACTGATCAGGATTCTTCCGGCATAGAGCCCCGACGACGGAACTCTATGCCGGAAGAAAAGAACGCAGGACGGAGCTCTTGTTATTATGAAAATATCTTATATGTCTGGCAATTGCTGTATCTTTTTCTGTTTTCAATAGTGCTAATATGCCCTGAGATACGACGTCTCAACTCTTGTACTGTTTTGCCCACATATAATTTAGGGCATGGGCAAGACAGTGACAGGCCTCACGGCTGCTAGGGGAGAGATATGGCAGGAGTTTCCATTTCTTCACTGTCAATCAGCAGGTCAGAGGCCTCACCAGGTGGAACAATCAGTCTGGGATAAGAGCCCAGTCCAGACTGTTAGGGGGAGGAAGAGTCTGTGTGCAGCAGAGGCCTAGGAAGGCTCTCTACAAGTGGGCTCAGCCTAGCTGCCTGAGGGGCCACGGGGCTAGGTGTTAGCCTGAACTTTGGGGGACTCAGCGAGGTCTTTGAATCAACGGTCGCTAAGCCAGAGTCAGGAGGACTTCTGGGCCACAATCCCCCAAAAGGTACTGGACAGCCTGGAAGTGCTGGATTGTTAGGCTGGGAAAAGCGGCATGTTCTTCCCGTGTGTGAACGGGGCTTTCAGTGAGGGAGTCCTCATGTTTAGTTAGAGCCAAGATGGGCAGGTGTTTTATTTGTATTGTTTGTTTTGGTTTTGCTGAGGTGCCAAATAAAAGCAATGTTTGGCCCCTAACCCTGTGGTCATTGTGAGAATGACCCCCGAATAAGAGGCGATCCCTTACATATGGTAGAGGATGCGAGCAATAACAAAAGCAGGTTACTAGGGGCAACGACCTGACGGAAAATTGTAGGTGCTGCTGAATGTTGCCAAGGAATTGCTGTGTTGCTGTGAAGTGATTTAAAGGAAGCCTGCTTGTTCGCTGGAGCAGGTGCTGCTGGAAAACTGCTGGTTAATATGGACTTTTTTTCTGAGGTGCAAGCTGTGCAGGGATGTAAAGGGCACAGTAAAATAAACTGACCTGTCAAAATGGCTGCCAAATGGTGGAGCGTGTGGGAAAAGTCCTGTGAGATGATGATCGGGGAGATCCTGCTGGGGGTTATACTAGACTCCCGCCAACAAGTGTCTCAGGTCCTGCCTGAAATTCTGGACTTTGTGACAAGAGGGCCAGAGACAACAACTAAGGTGTCACTTACCTTTATAACAGACTATGGCCGTGAGCAATGGGCAGTGGTGTATCTTGGTTTTGTGCTGCCCTAGGCGAGACTAAACTCGGGCACCCCCCTAATATAAATTTGACCCACCCCTTCCTGTCAAGGCCAAACCCCTTTCTCTCTAAACCCCACCCCTTCCTATGTGCCATCCACAGATCCCCCTCCTCTAAACAGTGCTATCCACAGATCCCCCTCCCCTAAACAGTGCCATCCACAGATCCCCCTCCCCTAAACAGTACAATCCACAGAGCCCCCTCCCCTAAACAGTGCCATCCACAGATCCCCCTCATCTAAATAGTGCCATCAACAGATCCCCCTCCCCTAAACAGTGCCATCCACAGATCTCCCCCCTAAACAGTGCCATCCACAGATCTCCCCCCTAAATAGTGCCATCCACAGATCCCCCTTCCCTAAATAGTGCCATCCAAAGATCCCCCTTCCCTAAATAGTGACATCCAAAGATCCCCCTTCCCTAAATAGTGACATCCACAGATCCCCCTTCCCTAAATAGTGCCATCAACAGATCCCGCTCCCCTAAACAGTGCCATCCACGGATCCCCCTCCCCTAAACAGTGCCATCCACGGATCCCCCTCCCCTAAACAGTGCCACCCACAGATCCCCCTTCCCTAAATAGTGCCATCCACAGATCCTCCTCCCCTAAACAGTGCCATCTACAGATCCCCCTCCCCTAAATAGTGCCATCAACAGATCCCCCTCCCCTAAACAGTGCCATCCACAGATCCCCCTCCCTTAAACAGTGCCATCCACAGATCCCCCTCCCCTAAATTGTGCCACCCACAGATCCCCCTCCCCGACGCTCACAGGAATACATTTATAAACTTTAACTTTAATCATTGCTCATCTCTTTACTGGATACCTTACTCTGTCTTAGCTCCGGTAACAGCGGGAGGCGCTCACTCACTGACGTCACGCGCCTGCTCCTCCCACTAGGCGGCGCAGGCGCGTGACGTCAGTGAGTAAGCGCCGCCCGCACTGCCTGCTGTTACCGGAGCTAAGACAGAGTAAGGTATCCAGTAAAGAGATCAGCAATGATTAAAGTTAAAGTTACTGATTAGTGTATATATTCTAACCCCCAGGCAAGCATCCCTGTCACCATGGGAACGCCTGGGGGTTAAAATATACCATCGGATTTGAGTTTTCACAATCTCACTGAGATCGTGAAAACTCATATCCGATGGTATATTCTAACCCCCAGGCAAGCGTCCCCGTCACCATGGGAACGCCTGAGGGTTAGAATATACCATTGGATCTTCTGAGTATACCGGCGGCATATAAGACGGATGGCACAAGGGGCAAACAAGGCATTTTGCCACCCCATTGGCAAGTGCCGCCCTAGGCAAATGCCTTGTTTGCCTCGTGATAGATACGCCACTGGTTGGCACATACTGTCAGGAACCAGGGAGAGACTCAGAGATTGCTAGGAAGTAACTATCTCTTCCTCACTAGCTTCTACAGTCATGGCCAAAAGTTTTGAGAATGACACAAATATTAATTTTCACAAAGTTTGCTGCTAAACTTCTTTTAGATCTTTGTTTTAAGTTGTTTCTGTGATGTAGTGAAATATAATTACACGCACTTCATACGTTTCAAAGGCTTTTATCGACAATGACATGACATTTATGCAAAGAGTCAGTATTTGCAGTGTTGGCCCTTCTTTTTCAGGACCTCTGCAATTCGAATGGGCATGCTCTCAATCAACTTCTGGGCCAATTCCTGACTGATAGCAACCCATTCTTTCATAATCACTTCTTGGAGTTTGTCAGAATTAGTGGGTTTTTGTTTGTCCACCCGCCTCTTGAGGATTGACCACAAGTTCTCAATGGGATTAAGATCTGGGGAGTTTCCAGGCCATGGACCCAAAATGTCAAAGTTTTGGTCCCCGAGCCACTTGGTTATTACTTTTGCCTTATGGCACGGTGATCCATCATGCTGGAAAATGCATTGTTCCTCACCAAACTGTTGTTGGATTGTTGGAAGAAGTTGCTGTTGGAGAGTGTTTCTTTATTCATGGCTGTGTTTTGGGGCAAAATTGTGAGTGAGCCTACTCCCCTGGATGAGTGTCATGGTCTTACCTTCGTTTGACATGTGCTGGCGGCCATCTTGGTTTCTGGGTTTCTTGTAGCCTCCCACCCTGCGGCTTCTCCTTCCCACTGGGAGGAGCTGGATGCCTAGCTCATATATATAGAAGGTCTGTGGCTTCAGTTCCTTGCTTGGTCCTCCTGTGTTCAAATGCTTCTAAGACTGCTGTTGCTTCTGGTTCCTGATCCTGGCCTCGTCTGACTACCCCATTGGTTCCTGATCCTGGCTTCGTCTGACTACCCCGTTGGTTCCTGATCCTGGCTTCGTCTGACTACCCCGTTGGTTCCTGATCCTGGCTTCGTCTGACCACCCTCCTGGTTCCTGACCTCTGTCTACGCAAGACCCTGCTTCGGTTTAGCCATCCGTTTGGACTTTTGCTACGGCTTGATTTCCAATAAAGCCTTCTTATTTCCACTCATCTCTGTTGTACGTCTGGTTCATGGTTCCATGACAATGAGAAGCAACCCCACACATGAATGGTCTCAGGATGCATTACTGTTGGCATGACACAGGACTGATGGTAGTGCTCACCTTTTCTTCTCCGGACAAGCCTTTTTCCTGATGCTCCAAAAAATCGGAAAGAGGCTTCATCGGTGAATATGACTTTGCCCCAGTCCTCAGCAGTCCATTCACCATATTTTCTGCAGAAGATCAATCTGTCCCTGGTGTTTTGGAGAGAAGTGGCTTCTTTGCTGCCCTTCTTGACACCAGGTGTCACGACCCTTGGTCATGGTCGTGACTCCTTGGGTGCCGCATGCTGTTGCCCGCGGTTTTCCGTTGTCAACCGCAGCTGGGAGCACTTCGTTGTTGCCTCAGGTGCGGTTGCCGCGGACAATAGGCATGCGTGTGGTTGCCCTTGACAACGTGTTTTTGTGTGCACTCCCTTTGTCGTTTTGTGGTGCACGAGGTTATGTGTTGTTTGCACGGAGACTCCTCCCTTCACCTGCGGTTGTCCGCGGCAACGTCTGGTGATGTTTGCATGCTGTGGAAGTGTCTCGGCCCGTTGGCTGTTCTTGAGGACACGGTTGCCACGCATGCCGTTGCCGTCGGAGACAGGTGAGTGAGTTTGTGTGCTTTCCCCTTTATGTGTGTTTTCCCTTCTGTGGTGTAGGAAGGGTTAACTCCCTTCCCAGTGTGTCTGTGAGTCACTGGGTGTGTCTGACCGTGGGTGTGGCCACCTGGCCTATAAAGCCTCAGTCCCTGGCTTGGTTCAGTAGGTTGCTCTCAGCCATGCTGGCTGGAGCAGCCTCCTGTCTCCTCCATCTGCTTGGTGGAGACCATCCTTCTGTTCATAAATCTTCGTTAGTTATATTCATGTTTGGTGTTCAGAAGATGTTTGTGTGGTCTCTTTGTTGGTGCAGCATATGGTTTCCTGGGTTCCCGTGTGATGTCTGGTGTGTGCTGTGTCCTTTATGTTGCTGTGGACATCAGCACTTGTTCATGGGTTCCAGGTTTGTGTGTCTGTGGCAGGTAAGTGCAGGACTAGTCTCACTTACCTGTCATTTCCATATGTCTGTTGATGTTCCCCCTGTGTTGCTTGGCCGTTGAGACTCCTGCTCCTCCGTGCCTAGGAGGAGTAGGGCGTCTGACTCTGTCCCCTAGTTCAGGGCCGACTTGAGGGCTCGTAGGGACTTTTAGGTTCCGGCGTATGAGCCCTCCTACCACCAAGGTCGGCTCATACTGACAGAAGACAGGGTCAGCGTTAGGGACGCAATAGGAGGTGACCTGCTCCCTAACTCTGTGGTCCCGGCCAAGGGGTAACCCTATCATCTCCTGGCACCGCATGGCTGGGGGTTTCCCCCACCGCCAGCCGTGACAGTAAAACACGTTGTCAAGGGCAACCACACGCATGCCTATTGTCCGCGGCAACCGCACCTGAGGCAACAACAAAGTGCTCCCAGCTGCGGTTGACAACGGAAAACCGCGGGCAACAGCATGCGGCACCCAAGGAGTCACGACCATGACCAAGGGTCGTGACACCAGGCCATCTTCCAAAAGTCTTTGCCTCATTTTGCGTGCAGATACGCTCACACCTGCCTGCTGCCATTCCTGAGCAAGCTCTGCACTGGTGGCACTCCGATTCCGCAGCTGAATCCTCTTTAGGAGACGATCCTGGCGCTTGCTGCACTTTCTTGGACGCCCTGAAGCCTCCTTAACAAGAATTGAACCTCTTTCCTTGAAGTTCTTGATGATCCTAAAAATTGTTGATTGAGGTGCAATCTTAGTAGCCACAATATCCTTGTCTGTGAAGCCATTTTTATGCAACGCAATGATGGCTGCACGCGTTTCTTTGCAGGTCACCATGGTTAACAATGGAAGAACAATGATTTCAAGTATCACCCTCCTTTTAACAGGTCAAGTCTGCTATTTTAACCCAATCAGCCTGACATAATGATCTCCAGCCTTGTGCTCGTCAACATTTTCACCTGAGTTAACAAGACGATTACTGAAATGATCTCAGCATGTCCTTTAATGACAGCAATAAAATGCAGTGGAAAGGTTTTTTTGGGATTAAGTTAATTTTCATGGCAAAGAAGGACTATGCAATTCATCTGATCACTCTTCATAACATTCTGGAGTATATGCAAATTGCTATTATAAAAACTTAAGCAGCAACTTTTCCAATTTCCAATATTTATGTAATTCTTAAAACTTTTGGCCACGACTGTAGACCTAGACTGTTATCCTATGCTGTCTATCTGGTGTACCCATTATCCACATTACCCCATGACAGCTACACGCCCAAATTAAACACCTTCCTCAGGTGCACGTAGGCAGCAGGACCTTTAGCATAATTTTGTAGGCCAGAATACCGGTGTACGAATGGTGAGGCCAGAACAAGTAGAAGCGGTAGTAGATTAGATGGCTGACAGGGACTCCAGTTCCTTCAAATTGTCTCCCACCAGTCCCCTGCTGAAACCGCAGAGTTGGCACCTGCAGCCCATGGGCATCTGTCTTTCACCTCACCCCCTTGCAAATCAGCCAAGCAGTCTGAGCCCCAAGTCATGCAGCAGTCTCTTATGCTTTTTGATGACTCTGTTGGCGGGGTTTCTGCAACGGACTGGGTCCTACCAGGGGTCCTTTAAAGTGAAAGAAGTCCTGGCCTGTCGTGATGCCACTTGGTTTGCAGTGGGCGGTTGACAGCGTCTGGGGTATCCCTTGCCCCTTAGGAGGTTTCTATGAAATATGTCCCTCTTATAGAGCAAGTAAACATGACGCCAGTTGCAGTTAAGCAACGAGGACATGAAGTCCCCTTTGTAGATGGTAATGTTGGTACCCAGAGTAGGATTGCCAGAGTGATGTAGAATGGCCTACAGTGTCTTTGAGGGTGTTAGATGCACGTGTTGGGGTGCTCCTACCTGGATATCTTTGGATCCCAGACGAGGTGTAGTCCGATGCAGTGCAAAGGGGGTGATTAACTTGGATGATGAAGAAGGAAGTTGAATAAATGGAGCCCAGACTTTGTATCAAAGTAGAACACAACTTTACTTGGAATAAACGGTAATCCAAACTGTTTACAAATGGTATCTTGGTCATCTGCAGGTATTGGCTTAACTTTGGCAGGCAAACACTTCTACAACAATCTCAACTCTGCTATACTGTAGCTTTCTAAGTTCTGCTATGCTAGCTGGAGTAAATAGGAACATTTCCTATTCTGCTGGAACTTACCTGTAGTCTGTCTCTTACTTTAATCCTAGGAAACTTCTTACTGGCTTCAAGCTCACTTAGCTTGAATTTTTGCAATGCAAGCCCAGGAGGGGACAAGCAACCATGTAAAACCTTGCAGGCAAGGTCTGCAGACCCAGCAGACACACAACCTTCTCTTAGGAAGGAGTAAGCTAGACTGACCTCTAACACTAAACTCCTCCATCTCTAGAGAGAGCTGGAAGGGAACTAGAAGGTTCCTCTCCAGAGAAACTAACTGCACAGATTGCCGCCACCTGCTTGTGAACCAGGCACATTATATGTCAACGTTAGTTTAGGGAATATGGATACACATTATGTAGGACATGGCAATAGATATATATGATGACACAGGATGCACCAACAAAGATAGTGGGGAGTATAAAGGAGGTGCAAATGTCACTCTGGGTCATTACATTCCGTGGGCCATCCACCTAGCCCTGCCCCAGAAGTGGAAGAGATTGAGTTCACTGATGCCCAACCACTTATGTTTTAGGATGTGGACATGGGAGAACCACCGCAGCACGTCTCTGATGATGATGACGAAACACAGGTGCCAACTTCTGCGGCTTTCTGCAGTGTGCAGACCGGCAAGTAGGGCAGGGGTGAAGAGTGGGTGGAAGATGATGAGGTCCTAGACCACACATGGAATCAAGGTCATGCGAGTGACTTGTGCAGTTTGGAGGAAGAGGTGGTGGTCACACAGTGCCAGCCGCACAGCAAAAGAGGCAGCAGGGTGCAAAAGCAGAGCGGCCGTCCCCTAGCCAGTACATCTACTAGTGCCCACCGCACCCAGGGACTGAGCACACCAAAGCTAGCTCCAAGGAGTTCCCTGGCATGGCAGTTCTTCAGACAATGTGCTGACGACAAGACGTGAGTGGTTTGCACGCTGTGCAATCAGAGCCTGAAGCGAGGCATAAATGTTCTAAACTTGAGTACCACCTGCATGACCCGGCATCTAAATGCAAAGCACAAGCTGCAGTGCAGTACACACCTAAAAAAACACAAAAGATCTCAGGCTCCTCTTGCTTTCTCTTCTGCTGCAGTCTCGGCCTCATCCTTCCCCTCTGGAGTGACAGTGGCCTGCCACCTCGCAAACAGAGGATGTGGCAGCAACACTACCACCTCCACCACCGTCACCCAGCATGTCTACATTGTCCCATGGAAGCGTTCAGCTGTCCATCCCCCAAAACACTGGAGAAAAAGAGGAAATACCCCCCTCGATCCCTGGCCCTGAATGCCAGCATTCAAAATTCCTGGCCTTTGAAATGTTGTCATTCCGTCTGGTGGAGACAGAGACTTTTAAAAACCTTATGGCAGTGGCTGTCCCACCGCCCATCCACTACTACTTTTCCAGGTGAGCCATCCCTGCCCTGCACAACCAAGTGGCGGACAAATTCAGGTGTGCACTGCGCAACGTCATCTGTGGCAAGGTCCACATAACTACCGATACGTGGACTAGTAAGCACGGCAGGGACAATATATCTCCCTAACTGCACACTGGGTAAATGCAGTGGCAGCTGGGCCTGAGGCAGATAGCAGTTTGGCGCATGTCCTACCGCCACTGAGGATTGCAGGACATTTCTCGTTGCCTCGCTGTTGCCTCCTCCTCCTACTCCGCTTCCTTCTCTACCGCCTCCTCATCTGGTCAGTGTAACACCTTCAACACCAACTTCATTACAGCCAGGGGGAAACAACAACAGGCTGTTTTGAAACCTATCTGTTTGGGGGGAAAAACCTGCACCGCGCAGGAGCTGTGGACAGGGATGGAACAACAGACCGATGAGTGGTTGGTGCCGCTGAGCCTCAAGCCTGGACTGATGGTTTGCCCGATAACGGGCAAAATCTCATAGCAGCTCTGGGGCTAGCCGGTTTGACTCACATCCCTTGCCTGGCGCATGTAACATAGTATATAAGGCCCAAAAAAAGACATTTGTCCATCCAGTTTGGCCTGTCATTCTGCAAGTTGATCCAGAGGAGGGCAAAAAATCCCTGTGAGGTACAAGCCAATTTCCCCCACTTAAGGGGGAAAGAAATTCCTTCCCGACTCCAATCAGGCAATCAGAATAACTCCCTGGATCAGCAACCCCTCTCTAGTAGCTATAGCCCGTAATATTATTACACTCCAGAAATTCATCCAAGCCCCTCTTGAATTATTTTATTGTACTCACCATCACCACATCCTCAGGCAGAGAGTTCCATAGTCTCACTGCTCTTACCGTAAAGAATCCTTTTCTAGATTTGTGTACAAACCTTCTTTCCTCCAGACGTAGAGGATGTCCCCTTGTCACAGTCAGAGTCCTGGGGAAAAATAGATGATGGGAGAGATCTCTGTACTGCCCCCTGATATTTTTTTTAAAATCCAAATCAGTAAAGGTTCTCGAATATATTGAATCTTTCTAATCTCGAATCCTACGAATCCTGTACATAAGAATTGTGTGAACGGTGTAAGAAACAAAGTTATCCAAACTCAATATTCTTTTAATATGAAAACATAAAGAGTCCTTACTTTTTTAACAAGGTATTCGTCAACACAGAAAGAAAGTAACCTTAAGGACAACTGAAATGAAAAGTATATGGAGGCTGCCATTACTTGAGCAATAACAGTTGCCTGGCTTTCTAGCTGATCCTCTATAAAAAAATAATGAAATTTACCAAAAATTTCGAAAAATTAGCAAATGTCCAAATTTCAATTTCTCTACTTTTTATAATAGATAGTAATACCTCCAAAAATAGTAATTACTTTACGTTCCCCATATGTCTGGATCATTTTGAATATTACATTTTATTTTTTGGGGATGTTACAAGGCTTAGAAGTTTGGAAGCAAATCTTGAAATGTTTCAGAAAATCTCCAAAACCCACTTTTTAAGGACCAGTTCAGGTCTGAAGTCACTTTGTGAGGCTTACATAATAGAAACCACCCAAAATGACCTTTAACTTTGTTAACCCTTTAGGTGTTCCACAAGAATTAATGGAAAATGGAGATGAAATTTCTGAATTCCACTTTTTGGGCAGATTTTAAATTTTAATCCATTTTTTCCGGTAGCAAAGCAAGAGTTAACAGCCAAATAAAACTCAATATTTATTAGGCCTCATGCACACGACAGTTTTTTTTCTCGGGCCGCAAAACGTGGTTCCGTTGTTCCGTGATCCGTGGCCGTTTTTGCTTCCGTTGTGCTTCCGTGTGTCCGTGTTCCCGTTTTTTTTGCGGCCCGTCAGAAATCTAGGAATGGTTAAAAAAATGTCATTTTAATATCTCCACCCAGGATACTGGTATAAATCAGGGGCACCTGAGTATGCATTGGTGGCCATTTTCTGTAGTCTTTCCAGAGTACAGAGGTTATTTTGGCTGCTTCTCTTTGCTGTATCACCATGTCTGATTCTGAGGACGAGGTCGTGCTGCATTGGCTGGTTTCTCGGCGTTGGGGACAGCGCACTCCTTTGATGAATGAGGAACCGAGGAGAAGGCGACGATTTTGGGTCCATCCGATTGTTTCACAACGGCACCGGAAAGGACACTTCCATACGCTATACCAAGATCTTCGCCGCCATCCGGAGAAGTTCTTTGCCTTCTGTCGGATGTCAGTGGGTACCTTTGACCGATTGCTGTCGTCTCTACGTACTGTCCTTACCTTTATGGACACCAATATGAGGCGCAGCATTTCACCTGAGGAAAGGCTCATCGTCACGTTGAGGTAAGCAGTATAGTACTCGTATAGTTTCACCAGTAATGTGCACGGCTTGTGTCATGGAGAACATGTGCTCGAAAATGGCTGCTGTGAAACATGTGCTACTGTTTCCTGAAGTCCCCTTCTTTTTAAATCCTATTTTTCTTTTTTTTTTTTTTTTTTTTAATTTAACCTCTTGAAAACCTGCTACATATGATTCTTTTTTTTGGGGTTAGGTTTATTTTAGCAGCTTTCAAACGGGTGTTCATCTAAAGGGCTCCACACACTCCCTGATTCGTCGCCATTCGCCTGTAGTTTGTTTAAAATTGTGTTTTTAGTCAGTCACTCAGCCATGTTACTGCAGGCTGTTACATGCCTTTTTTGGCTTCTAGACAATTTTCCACAAATACAGGTGTATTCGTTTGTGTTTAGGAGTGTGTGAACGAATTGGGTCACTCTCAGGTTCTCTAGCGGCGTGTACCACCTATTAGAAGTCTAGATCCCAGTCTGTTCACTTTTTTAGGGGATTGTGCTGCTGCAAACCCCTCAGATTTCCTTGTAATGTTCACATAATGGCTATTGCTCACAGCTTTCTAACCTTGCACATGACTATCTGCATTTTACAAAGGGTAGAAACACTGTTTCTGTTAAAATTTAGTGTTAGTACTGGCCCTACCCCAAATGATGCTCTGGTATGGTTTGTATTCCCCATTGCCAATATAATTTTTAGTTTAAGCATCCATGGACATGGTGCAGTGATGGCAAGCCGTTTTCAGACAGAGTTGCGACTGGTCATCCATCATTTGTCTACTTTTCTGCCAAAAGCACACCAGACAATTTTGCAGGAATACTGTAGTACAATATATTTGGGCCTTTCGGTTTTTAACCATTTGCGAGACAATGCATGAATTCAGTCCATGCCGCCTGTTGCTTGAATTGTGTGCTTTCGGCAGATCAATGCTATGTAAAGTCTAGGGTGTATATTTGTTAACCCTTGAATTTACAATGTGTGTGGCCGCACACAGAGAGGCCCTTCCCATAGGTTACGCTCCACTACACATAGTGTGGTTTAAAAACATGTAGTGTATAGAACGTTGTTAAGGAATCCAGACTCTGTTGTTCCGTTACTTTTTTTTTTTTTTCTCTCAACAGATTCCTTGCCACTGGGAACTCGTTTGCATCCCTGCATTTCGAGTTTCTATTAGGAACCTCCACGATCTCGAGAATTGTTCGACACACTTGCCATGTCATCTGGCAGCAGCTCCGAGAGACGGTGATGCCGCAGCCCAAGGTGGACGATTGGCTTCGTATCGCTGAGGGCTTTCAAAATTCGGCGCAGTTCCCAAACTGCATTGGGGCAATGGATGGCAAGCACATCCGTGTGAAGAAGCCGCCACACTCAGGGAGCCGTTTCTTCAATTATAAACAGTTTTTCTCGGTAGTGCTGATGGCTGTTGCTGACAGTAACTACCGGTTTATAATGGTAGATATTGGGTCCTATGGAAGCACTGCGGATGCTCGCATCTTTAGTGCTTCTAGAATGGGTGAGCGGCTTCTTGCCAACCAGCTTGCCCTGCCCGAGTCCAGAACACTGCCCGGATATGCCCGTCCGCCGGCTCCATTTGTCATCGTGGCGGATGAAGGGTTTGCATTGACTCCACATGTTATGCGGCCCTTTCCAAAGCGTGGTTTGGATGTCAGGAGGCGTATCTTCAACTACCGGTTGACTCGTGCCCGTCGGTATGTGGAGTGCGCTTTCGGGATACTCTCTAGCAAGTGGAGGGTGTTCTTGTCATCCATACAGATGGATCCGGAGAATGCTACCCTGGTGATTCAAGCTTGTGTTGTTCTGCACAACTTCACCAGGATTCACGAGGCTTCCTCTTCTGTAGACTTGGAAGATCTTCCAACGTCTTCAGATTTGGGCTTGGAAAGGACCCTGCATAGACGACCAGGGACTGCAGGCATTGCAGTTCGTGAACTCTTTGCAGACTACTTTCACAGCCCAGAGGGGTCCTTGCCATGGTAGAGGGACGCTATTCGTGGCAGTTTTTGAAATCTTCTGGGCTCGTTAGTTTTTTGTTATTTTCTAGATAGATTACTTGAATTTATTGTATTAGTGGAGTGTAGGGACTCGCAAGGTAATGAGGACCCTTGACGTGGGCTTGCGGGCTGAGATTTTGTGGACATCGCATATTTTATTTGATCTACACATTTAATTTAACTGATGCTTTGGTCTAAATTTAGTTAGACTATTTCATCTTTAAACTTCGAGTATTTTGTCCATAAAATTTTCTAATACCTCATCTTGAAAGTTATTAAATATAAAGGATGCGGTGCATCTTAATAAAGTGTTGCATTTGGAGATACTGTGTGTGTGTTTTTTGGCATGATAGACAAAATGATAAGGTTAATGGTTTGTGGAATGTTTGAAAATAAAACCAGACACATTTTTAGTGCACCAAATAATTTTTAGAAAAACTATTCTGCACTGAAACAGGTTATGTACAATATTTTTGACAAAAAAACACAACAAACAAAATTAAAACATAAAAACCAACCCCAAAAAAAAAAAATCATAACTCAAAGAGGTCCTGAGTGAAAGACCCTGCCGGAAAGGAGGACCGTGGCCTTCCCTGAGGCTGCTGGGGTGGGACAGTGGGCAAACTGCCCTGGAAAATGCCCTGGCCTGCCCCTTGCATATGGCCGTGGGGTGGCCCGTACTGGGGGTGTGGGGCAAAAGAAGGCGCCTGAGTCAGTTGCCTTTCACGTCCAAATTGGCCGGCCATTTGGGGTTGCCCCTCATTTTCCAGATCCATCATCCAGTGGTTCAAACGACCCAGTATGTCCCCATGATTTGGGATGGCGAACATCTTCATGACAACAGCGATTGAAGCCACGCATGCATTGTGATCTGGTTCCGGCACTTTCTTCAGAAGGGGCGCCAATCCCCGAAGCATCTTCTCCTCCACTCCGTCACTCCGCCTCTGTGCCAGAAAATCAATGACGCGTGCGTCAATAACCTCCCGACTCTCTGGCACAGAGGTGGAGGGAGGGACTTGGCGGTTGCGTCTTGGGTGTGGCTGCCTGACACGGGGTGGACTGGGTTCTTGTTGTGGCTGGCCCTGAGACGACTCCTCCGGCTCCTCTGCTGGCGTTGGTTCCGGACTTATTGCCGGGGACAAAACTGCGGGTGTTTCACTTGCATCGGAAGATGTCTCCCCAGAGGGTTCCAGACTGTCCACAGTACTGTTTTTCAAAGACATGTAAAAACTCAATTAGATATCTCTTTTCAAATTTTACAGAAAACAAACAGTGATATTAGGTGTGATCAGCCGTATACAGACACTATATATATGGAGTGGCTCGATACAACATAATGAAAGAGAATACGCAATAAACACATGCATCTATGTGAACAGTGCAATCCCAAATGTATTTCCAATATATAGGGCAAGATGGGTCACAACTGGTAAAGCGCTAATGGTAATGTAATGGTAAAACATGGTTTGATGGTTGAAGCAGTCCAGCGAAAGAAGAGGAATACTCATTCCAGGCACCAAACCAGTGCGGATATTGACGCCATCTCACCAGTATGTGGCCTGCTTCAACCATACCAACATACAAGACGTAGGGTCTAACTGGTTGAACTTATTTTACAGCGAACTAATAACATGTACTGGGCCACAATTGTGCATGATGAGAGCAGTCATTCAGAGACGGCTGGTCAAGCCTAGAAGGAACATCATTGGATTCTTGGATTTTTTCATTGTACACAAACAAACCAAGGAATCAATGTTGGTCCTGGTGCCATACATTGAAAGCAATGTGAATGACGTGGCCAATACCAAATGGGGATCAAATTCCGACATGTCTGTTAAAAAAAGGAATCTATATGGGAACTATAAAAGCACCCGCTAATGTCAAAACTGATATACTAATCAGGACTCGCATTAATAAAACGGAAGACATGCACATTTGGAGGTCTAAATGACCTATCCCTATGAAAAGTTCCAAAGATTATCGTGGTATAAGACCAACAGGAGCCAAACACGCAGAACATCTGTATGATGAGATAATGCGTGCGGAGCGCACGTGGCCTGTCGTTTCTGAAATCCTTTCAATATTAAACACATCTATGTTCCGGGACCTGCCCAAAATTGATGCAGCAGGAACCAAACACAGAGGGGGGTGCTATATGCGCACTACACGTGTCGTCTCATCATACAGCTCAGCAGCGGGTTTGAATGGGGGCAACCTTTCACATTAAGTGATGGACACAACCAACCACAGGCATGTGCAAACTGATGCCCACCATCTGATGCACAACGACAACTCCAAGCAGGACTGGTTAACTTACAGGTATTCAGGCATGCTTGGCGTGTGCCTTCTAAAAATGTGGGATTGGGACATTTTGTACATGGCAGGCCCACAGACAGTATATGCCTTCAATAGTCCAACAGAAATGAAGCCATTACTTTCGGGTACACATTAGGTGAGGCATCCACAATTGAAAGATTAAGCACAATGAGAAATGGATCAACAAATCATAATTTACTTACGGCCTCAAGTCCATTACGGGTCTGAGAAACTGCAACTGGGCAGTATATATGTACGGTCGCTTGCGTGAGGGACCCTCTCCACTACGGCCCTTGCTGGAGACCTCTCGCCGAAATTGGTCCCGGCAACTGGCCCAGCGAGTCTTGGTTTGTTTCACTGTTATAGTAAGGTATATCACGTTTCTTTATTGTTTCTAAAAATATATACCCTTCTGTAAAATTATCAATATATCAAAAATAATAAAATAAATACTTTTCAAGGATGTGGAGGAGTAAAAACTTAGTCACAACAATACAAATTTCTCAGATTGTGTCAGGAACGCTATGGTCCTTCCTATTATGACAGAGTATATCAAATGATTGAAATGCTTGAAATAAATAAAATAGAATAGAATAGATAAAAGTCCTTATATGACTAAAATCCTACTTCTGCAGATGATCAGTCTGCATGTAGGAGTCATATATCCTATGTTGCAATCCTGGGATAATAGGTTCACTTATATATCCTATGTTGCAATCCTGGGGTGATAGGTTCACTTAAGTCCTGGGAATGTATTTGTTTTTAGTATAAAACCGGAACAGTCTTACCCCATATGCGTCAGTTCCAAGGTACAGCTGTAGGGAGATCTCCTTACTATATTGTCCGGTCCTCTGTGGTGTGTAGCGGTGGTGCGCACGTGTTCTCCGGCGTCTTCTTCTCTGATCGCTCTGTTCCTCTTCGCTGGGCCGGAAGTGATGTTCCTATAGCCGGAAATGACGATCTGTTGTTCCGACCAGCTGACCGATTTAAAACAGCTGAGTACGGACACAGTTCACCTTTGTATTTTAGGATGGACTTTTTTGTTTAAAAAGTCAAAGTACTATTCTTGTATAAAACCCAAGCGCGTTTCGGTGCACTCTTGCACCTTCCTCTCCACTGAGGAAGGTGCAAGAGTGCACCGAAACGCGTTTGGGTTTTATACAAGAATAGTACTTTGACTTTTTAAACAAAAAAGTCCATCCTAAAATACAAAGGTGAACTGTGTCCGTACTCAGCTGTTTTAAATCGGTCAGCTGGTCGGAACAACAGATCGTCATTTCCGGCTATAGGAACATCACTTCCGGCCCAGCGAAGAGGAACAGAGCGATCAGAGAAGAAGACGCCGGAGAACACGTGCGCACCACCGCTACACACCACAGAGGACCGGACAATATAGTAAGGAGATCTCCCTACAGCTGTACCTTGGAACTGACGCATATGGGGTAAGACTGTTCCGGTTTTATACTAAAAACAAATACATTCCCAGGACTTAAGTGAACCTATCACCCCAGGATTGCAACATAGGATATATAAGTGAACCTATTATCCCAGGATTGCAACATAGGATATATGACTCCTACATGCAGACTGATCATCTGCAGAAGTAGGATTTTAGTCATATAAGGACTTTTATCTATTCTATTCTATTTTATTTATTTCAAGCATTTCAATCATTTGATATACTCTGTCATAATAGGAAGGACCATAGCGTTCCTGACACAATCTGAGAAATTTGTATTGTTGTGACTAAGTTTTTACTCCTCCACATCCTTGAAAAGTATTTATTTTATTATTTTTGATATATTGATAATTTTACAGAAGGGTATATATTTTTAGAAACAATAAAGAAACGTGATATACCTTACTATAACTGTTGCCTTCTCTATATATACAGACATCTGAGTGCCCTCCATTCTCTACATACTATATTCTATCAATCATTTGGCAATTGGTACTGCCTTATTTGGAGAGAGCACCTAGCCGTATTTTACAAGTCAGTAGAGCCTTTGCAATTCCTTTATACTTGTTTCACTGTTCATAATGAAGCAATAAACAAATAAAAAATTAAAAAGGATCCAAAGCATCCAGCATAAAATGACATTATTCAAAAAAAGGAGCAAATAGGGAATAACAAGGTACCAACAAAAAAGGACCGAATAAAACAGCACATGGTACAGTCCAGCAGGTGTCTGGATACTAATGCAGACGAACAAGATGGAGGAGACTAGTCGTGGAAGCCTTGTGGCCCTAACTTTGAAAAATAAAGTGTCGGTCACAACTCTAAGATGCTCAAAGACAAGGACATGTGTCTGGGACAAAAAGGGCACAAACATGTGATTATAAACATGAGAACTGTATGCCGGAGCAAAGGGAGGGACAGCCATTTACACTTAGAAATGGTGTTGTATGGAATGTAAAAGACGTCACTTTAACAAAGCATGTGCGGCCCTTTATGGAAAATGAAGCTGAACCGCACAGAAAACACTATTGGGAACTCAGGGTTAAAAACTAAATCGGGTTGCCATCCAGAGGGCACGCACAGCACAACTACATTGCTCTCACTTACCTAAGTCAGCACGGCCTCTGCTATCGGCTTTCGCCCAATCGTTCTTGCGGAGGCTACGGGCCACCTGCTCCCACGCAGCATCCTTTCTGGTCCGATCCAGATAGAGATTGCTGCGGGTATCCCATATTTCAGGCCTCTCCTGGACCAGGGTGATGAGCTTATCCACATTCCACCTTGGCATTTTTCAGTGAAAAATTAATGGCTGCCTCACCACACCGAGAGAAGCTTCCAGAGACAGGTGGCTAGAAATTAGCAGAACCTGGGACCCTAAACTTCCTGTACATTTTTTTTTTTCAATTTATTGCCACAACTTTTGCCAGACAGAGTGCCCATGGCAAATGAAATAAATAAAACGGGCGCGGACGCGGGTGTCAAACGGGTGTGCAAACGTGTTTTTAACGGCCCCATTGACTTCAATGGGGCCGCGATCCGTTGGCCGTGAAAAAAATAGGACAGGTTATATTTTTTTCACGGCCTCGAAACACGGGTCACGGGCGCGGTGTAAAAACGGTGCACAAGCCGAGTTTTCAACGGCCCCATTGAAAGTCAATGGAGCCGCAGAAAAAAACGTCTGACGGCACAACGGCCACGGGTGCACACAACGGTCGTGTGCATGAGGCCTTATCCTGATTCTGTGGTTTACAGATATACCCCACATATGATCGTAAACTGCTGTACGGGCACACGGAATTGCACAGAAGGAAAGGAACTCCATATGGTTTTTGGAAGGCAAGTATAGCTGAACGGGTTTTTAGATGCCATGTCCCATTTGAAGCCCCCCTGATGCACCCCTACAGTATAAACTCAAAAAAAGTGACCACATTTTGGAAACTATGGGATAAGGTGCCAGTTTTATTGGTACTATTTTGGGGTACATATTGTAACGGATCTCCTAGCACCCCGACCGGGTACCTCCGTTAATGGATGCTCCCAGTGCCTCCTGGGGACTCCAAGCACTCCGCTCGACACCGATACCACCACAGGAACCAGGAACAGCTCTTACAAGAGCTAGTAGTAATAGCCAGGAGAGTATACAGCATATAGCAATCCCCATACACATGAGACGAGGCTCTATGTTGAATGTAAAAACAGCAACTCTTTATTGAGGGCTACCTGCCCGTATTTATGCAGGTCCCCATCTGGTTGACACGCCCCTAGGGGACCAGAAGGAAGACTGCGACACAGGACAGATACAACACATCCCCACAATGCATCATGGTTTCCTCCTCTCTGTCCTGGAGACAACCGAGGAGCAATCCAATTATCTCTCAGGACAAAGGGAAATCGCCAATACACATGTGGAGACAACAGGACAGACATCACCATTTAAACACACAATGGCACAATGGGACAATAGAAACACACCCAGCATATTCCTCCCAAGCTGACAAGTTACACTTATTATAAATTGTTACAACTTTGTGAGTTTACATTGTCCATACATATAACTTACATCAATTTAACCAGTATAACTTGGGGACAAACCTATCCAAAATTCACTTGAATAGGTTCAGGGGTTTAAAAGTTGGCAAACAGCCCCCTCCAAAACACCGTGGCGAGGTTTGTTTCGTCACACATATGATTTTTAATTGCTCTTTAGTGCGTTTTTTGTGAGGCAAGGTAACCAAAAGATGGATGTTTTGGCACAGTTTTTTTTTTTTTTTTACAGTGTTTACCTGAGGTATTAGGTCATGTGACTTTTTATAAAGCAAATCGTTGCGCACGTGGCAATACCTAATATGTCTACTTTTTCTTATTTATTTAGGTTTTACACAATAATAGCATTTAATGGCATTTTAGTGTCTCCATAGTCTGAGAGCCATAGCTTTTTTATTTTTTGACCGATTCTCTTAGGTAGGGTCTAATTTTTGCGGGATAAGGTGTGATTGGTACTATTTTGGGGGGCATACACCTTTTTGAACACTTGCTGTTGCAAGTTTTGTGATATAATGTGGCAAAAATGGCTTTTTTTAAACCTTTTTTTTACAGTGTTCATCTGAGTGGTTAGATCATGTGATATTTGTATACATCTGGTTGTTACGGACGTGGCGATACCTAATATGTATACTTTTTACTACTTTTTTTCACTTTAGCACAATAATAGCAGTTTTGAAGCAAAAAATAATCATATTTTAGTGTCTCCATAGTCTGAGAGCCATAATTTTTTAATTTTTGGACCGATTCTCTTAGGTAGGGTCTCATTTTTTGTGGGATGAGGTGACGGTATGATTGGTACTATTTTAGGGGGCATACGTCTTTTTGATCACTTGCTGTTGCAATTTTTGTGATGTAATGTGTTTTTTTACAGAGTTCACCTGAGTGGTTAGGTCATGTGATATTTTTATAGAGCTGGTTGTTACGGACGTGGTGATACCTAATATGTATATTTTTTTATGTATTTCACATCAGCACAAAAATAGCAGTTTTGAAACAAAAAAAATGATGTTTTAGTGTCTCCATGTTTTTTACTTTTTGGGCGATTGTCTTAGGTAGGGTCTCATTTTTTGCGGGATGAGGTGACGGTTTAATTAATACCATTTTGTGGGACATACACGCTTTTTAATCGCTTGGTGTTGTACTTTTTGTGATGTAAGGTGACAAAAATGGCGTTTTTTTTTTACACAGTTTTTTTTTTTAATGGTGTTTATCGGACAGGGTGGATCATGTGATATATTTATAGAGCCAGTCATTACGGACACGGCGATATATATAATATGTGTGTTTTTTTCTTTCAGTTTTTAATTATAAAATAAGGGGCGTTTTTTCTTTTTTTTAACTTTATAAATTTTTTACTTTATTAATTTTATTAAAAACACTTTTCTTTTTACTTTTTTGTTACTTTATTACTGATGTTCACTTTTGGGGTCTGATCCCCTCTGCAATGCATTACAATACATCTGTATTGTAATGCATTGCCTGTTCGTGTACTGCATTGAGTCATACACTAACAGGTTGCCTAGGAGACCCATCCTGAGGCTGGATCTCCTCGGCTCCTGTAGAAGGCAGTTCCCGATGACATGCAAGGCACTGGGCAGCCTCTGCACGGCATCTGGCTGCCTTGCAACTCATCAGGTCCCCACCATAGCAGCGCGGGGACTTGATGCGATTGCTCACCCGACACAAACCTCTTCTATGTCGCGGTCAGCACAGACCGCGGCATAGAAGGGGTTAATCCACCGGCATCGGCTTTTGCAGGAATGCTGGCGGATACAATCGGTGCCCGCGCGATCATTATGACGTACTATTACGTCAAATTGCAGGAACACAGTGGTTCCCATGACGTAGTAGTACATTATAGGTCGGGAAGGGGTTAAAGCACCTCTAGTGAGGGGGATTTGGAGGCTGACAGGTTTTCTAAACAATACCAGTTGCCTGGCTGTACAGCTGATCCTCTGCCTGTGATGCTTCTGTGAGCAACTATGCCAGGCTACCTAATACTGTGGGCTACTATACCTGGCTACTTATCCTGGGGGCAACTATACCTGGCTACCTATACCAAAATTCCAAGTGATATACCAAGTGATATACAGTCGGGACATCGACACAATTGTAACATTTTTGGCTCTATACACCACCACAATGGATTGGAACGAACAAGATGTGCTTTAACTGCAGACTGACAGCTTTAATTTGAGGGTATTTACATCCAAATCAGGTGAACGTGTAGGAATTTCAACAGTTGGCATATGAGCCTCCCACTTGTTAAGGAACCAAAAGTAATGGGACAATTGGCTTATCAGCTGTTCCATGGCCAGGTCTGTGTTATTCCCTCATTATCCCAATTACAATGAGCAGATAAAAGGTCCAGAGTTCATTTCAAGTGTGCTATTTGCATTTGGAATCTGTTGCTGTCAACTCTCAAGATGAGATACAAAGAGCTGTCACTATCAGTGAAGCAAGCCATCATTAGGCTGAAAAAACACAACAAACCCATCAGAGAGATAGCAAAAATATTAGTCGTGGCCAAAACAACTGTTTGGAACATTCCTAAAAAGAAAGAACGCACCGGTGAGCTCAGCAACACCAAAAGACCCGGAAGACCACGGAAAACAACTGTGGTAGATGACCGAAAAATTATTTCCCTGGTGAAGAAAACACCCTTCACAACAGTTGGCCAGATCAAGAACACTCTCCAGGAGGTAGGTGTATGTGTGTCAAAGTCAACAATAAAGAGAAAACTTCACCACAAGATGTAAACCATTGGCGAGCCTCTAAAACAGGAAGGCCAGATTAGAGTTTGCCAAACGACATCTAAAAAAGCCTTCACAGTTCTGGAACAACATCCTATGGACAGATGAGACCAAGATCAACTTGTACCAGAGTGATGTGAAGAGAAGAGTATGGAGAAGGAAAGGAATTGCTCATGATCCTAAGCATACCACCTCATCAGTGAAGCATGGTGGTGGTAGTGTCATGGCGTGGGCATGTATGGCTGCCAATGGAACTTGTTCTCTTGTATTTATTGATGATGTGACTGCTGACAAAAGCAGCAGGATGAATTCTGAAGTGTTTCGGGCAATATTATCTGCTCATATTCAGCCAAATGCTTCATAACTCATTGGATGGCGCTTCACAGTGCAGATGGACAATGACCCAAAGCATACTACAAAAGCAACCAAAGAGTTTTTTAAGGCAAAGAAGTGGAATGTTATGCAATGGCCAAGTCAATCACCTGACCTGAATCCGATTGAGCATGAATTTCACTTGCTGAAGACAAAACTGAAAGGAAAATGCCCCAAGAACAAGCAGGAACTGAAGACAGTTGCAGTAGAGGCCTGGCAGAGCATCACCAGGGATGAAACCCAGCATCTGGTGATGTCTATGCCTTCCAGACTTCAGGCTTTAATTGACTGCAAAGAATTTGCAACCAAGTATTAAAAAGTGAAAGTTTGATTTATGATTATAATTCTGTCCCATTACTTTTGGTTCTATTAACAAGTGGGAGGCAGATATGCAAACTGTTGTAATTCCTACACAGTTCACCTGATTTGGATGTAAATGCCCTCAAATTAAAGCTGACAGTCTGCAGTTAAAGGACATTTTGTTTGTTTTATTCCAAATGCATTGTGGTGGTGTATAGAGCGAAAGTTTTTAGAATTGTGTCGATGTCCCAATATTTATGAACCTGACTGTAGCTTACTACTGCACTTTAATTGCAAATGCACCTCTTCTGTGCAGGTCCTGTTCAATTACCAGGGTATATCTTATGTGTTTTGACTGGGAGGTTTATATTGCTGTGTTACTTACTAGAGGGGGTTCTATACTGAGGGGCAGTATCTAGTCTACTAAGAGGGCATTATATTGAGGTGGCAGCAATGAAAAGAAGGGAGCAGTGACAGGGAGCACTACAAAATGTAGGGTTAAAGACTTATTTTTTTTCAAGTCACTCTCAGGCAGAGTGTGTCAATAGTGTAAGCCGTGTACCGGGGTGGGCTCCTCAGGATACAGCGAAGTCACAGACAAGGAAAGCGACACTGACACCAGCTTTATATGCAAGAACAGAAACTTTACTTTAACAATAGTAATAACACAACAATATAAGTATACACAGACTAAGTTATACCCCAGGCCCACAGTCACCGTCCCTGAATGAGGGACAGGCCTAGCCCGATTGCGCACACAGCAGAGCCTGCAAGTCGTGCTGTGCTGCTAAAGAGGACACACCTAGCCAGTGGCAGACACAGCAGAGCCTGCAAGTCAAATACTGCGCCGCAGTCCAGTACAGTAAGGCCTAGCAAAACATATAACCCTAACTATCTAACTACTATAAGGCCTAGGCTAGTCTCTGTTACATCAGGCGCCACACAGTATAATACAATCAGTAACCAGGTGTACTGACCTGCGTCCGTTCTGGGCCCGAGGATGCTCCTTACACGGGATGGCCACCAACCTCTCAGCAACCGTGCGGCCTTGCTTGATAATAAGACTTCTGCCCACATGCTGTAAATGGTCTTCCTGGAACAATCTCTCTTTCAAAGAGCCGGATCCAGTAAGGGGACAACAGCTAATCTCCTTCCTCTGTGTGTCCATTCACTCCCGGACATCCAAATCAGCTCACACTTCCTGGTTCTGTCTAGAAGCACACTGCATGAGTCATCATCTGCTTTGCATATTCAAATCCCAGAGTGTGCTGGCTGTAGCTGCAAAACAGTGGCCTCTAGTGCCCAAAATGCCAAATGACGGTTTCAATGCAATTAGTAACAAACATCATACACAAAGAGCTGTTCCACAATCTCACAGGACACCCCACTAGAGGTTGTCATCATAGGCAACCCTCCCCATACAAACTCATCCTGTGCATAGCGCTGTGGAGGCATACCAGCATTGGACTTCGCTGACCTTCTCAGATTGAGGGGTTCAGAAATACTGGGGACGTCAGGCAGATTTGACAAGGGAGGAGCTGCTCAGCATTGCACCTGGGTGGCAAACCTGCCACGGCCGGAACCTCTGTGGACACTTGGGCAGGGACAACCTACCACTCCTCCTCTTCCTCATCTGAGGGACTTTCCTCCATTCCCTGAGCGTGAGGAGGCACCCACTCCACGCACACCGGCTCATCAAAATTGCAACGTCTCAACATATTACGGTGCAAGTTTCGTGAGGGTCCCCCTGTCCCTACTGGCTCTACCTGATAGACCGGAATATCAGGCTCTATCCTTCTCTTCACTGTGTATTGAACCACCTCCCACCATCCATCCAACTTCCCTGAGGTGCAGATGATCTGCACAGGGGCCCGCTGTTCAGTACTCTTACTCAGCCCACAGGATCGACACTGCAGCGGCTACAATGTCGGCCAGATCTGGACAGTATACTAGCCGTTGAAGCCAACTTCCCTGATGGTCGTTTGGCTTTGACCATCACCCAGGGCACACCCATGTGTCGCCCCCCAAAATGAGCTCCCTTTTCATGAGCTTCCCTGACGGCCTCCGGTCCCAACGACATGGGAATGACGATCTGTTGCCAGTACTGCAACTCTGACTGTAAGTATATGATCCGGCACAGGAGGCCCTGGGTAATTGTCAACTTGTCCCACTGCCTTAACAACTTCTGACCCTCTGGGGTCAGGCGGCTCATTCTTCTGTCCAAGGCCAGACATTGCTCCGAACCCATTCTTTCACTTTCCACAAATCCCGGCAGCCATTCTGGACTCTCTCCCAATCAGTCAACGTTTTCCCCAGCACCAGGGTCATCCCAGATGCCACCCCACATGAATGTGCCACATCCTGGAACAGAGGTAAGCAACCCAGGTCAGGAGTTTCAGTGTCCTCTAACTCCTCATCGGCTCTCTGAGTCGACTGTCCAACTGGAACTCGAAAGAGTGCATCGGTGTTGCCGTTCTCCCTACGAGACCAGAATTTGATGTGGTATTGGTACTTAGAAAGGCGGGCCAACCATCTTTGCTCAAGTGCACCGAGCTTGGCATTCTCCAGGTGTGCCAACGGTTTGTTGTCCGTCATCACGGTCACTTCTGCACCAGTCAGGTATTCTGCAAACCTTTCAGTCATGGCCCACACCAGTGCCAGTACTTCCAGTTTAAAGGAGCTATAGTTATCAGGGTTGCGTTCTGACTCTCTCAGGGACCGACTCCCATAGGCAATGATTCTCTCCCATCACTTCCTGGACTTGGGATAGTACGGCCCCCAGACCATGTAGGCTTCCATCAGTATACAGCAGGAATGGGGTATCAAACCGCACGTAAGCCAGGATCTGGGCATTGGTCAGCGCCTCTTTCACCGCTTCAAAGGCCTCTTGTTGATGGGGCCCCCAGTCGACGGGACGTTTCTATGGGCCCTCAGCCGTGCTTCTTAACAACTCATTTAACAGGCCCACCAGATGAGCGAATTTGGATATAAACCTCCTGTAGTAGCCGTCCAGTCCCACAAACGCCTGTACCTCCTGTAGTGTACTTGGCCGGGGCCAATTCTGAACGGCCTCAACCTTGCTGGGGGCCGGCTTTACCCCCTCCTGGGTGACCACATGTCCTAAGTACTCTATCTGCTGTCAGAGCAGCTGGCACTTTTTGGGCTTGGTCTTGAAACCATGGTCTCGTAGCCGTCCCAAGACTTGTCGCAGCTTCTGGAGGTGATCTTCAAAGGAGGCCCCAAACACTACTATGTCATCCAGGTATATCAATACTGATTCGAAGTTGAGGTCTGCCAGACAGTGTTCCATTAATCTCTGAAATGTCCCCAGAGCATTGGAGAGGCCGAAGGGAATCTGGTTAAACTCGTAGAGTCCCATAGGTAGAATGAAGGCCGTCTTGGCTTTGTCCTTCTTGGCCACCGGCACCTGCCAGTACCCACTAGTCAGGTCAAGAGTCGAGAAGAACTTTGCTTGGCTTAGGGCTGACAATGACTCCTCGATCCCTTGGAAGGGGGTAGGCATCCCGGACAGTCTGAGCATTCAGCTTCCGATAATCCACGCAGAACAGGAGACTCCCATCTTTCTTCCACACCAAGACTACTGGAGCAGCCCACGGACTTTGACTCTCCTGGATCACCCGATTCTCCAATATGCTGGCCACCATGTCTGTCACCTCCTGATACATCTTAGGTGGGATCTGCCGGTAACGTTCCCTGATCGGTGCAGCATCGCCGGTTGGGATTTCGTGTTCGAAGGCAGTAGCACACCCAAAGTCCTCATCATGTCTCAAGAAGGCCTCCTGAAATTCCAAAAGGGTGTCCTCTAGCAACTTTTGTTCCCCTGGGGTCAGCTTCTGCAGTCCACCCCCATACAGGCCATGATCACTCGACCGTTCCACTCTGCTGTCAGGGCTTCCCTTGAATGGCTCTCCACAGCATAGGTCCAGGCTGATCTCCTATCCGGCTGTAGCGTGAAGCCCCTTCGTCGAGCGATACCCCCTTCAGACACAAACTTTGGCCAGCAGGGTATTTCCGGGGATGGTTATCTCGCAGTCCTTAACATTACAGCAGCGTATAGGCACACATCCGTCCTTCACAATGGCGAGGGCCCGGGCTAACAGTGGGCGAATCTGTGTTTCTTCTTGATAAGCGGGCTCGATCAGGACCTCCAGTCCATTCGGTCGTCATCCCGCCCCCACCGGCAGCATCAATATTCACACTTGTCGAGGTGGGATCTTCAACGGAATCCTCCGTAGCACCCTCACGTCTCCAATGGCCCGACCGGACAGGTTACTCTTTTGCAGGCTACAGCTCCTCACCATTTGTTGTAAGACCTTATGGTAGGCCGGTGTGCGGTGCCAGTACTTTGGCCCTTCCTTGGCATATAGTTGATGGTCTAGGTCTCTCATACATTCATGCCCAGGGTCACGTCAATTCCTTTCCGGGACGAATGGTCCACCAGCACGACCCCCTTTTTGCCGATGTCTTGCCCAGTCGGACCCGCATCCAGACTATCCCTCGAACATCCATCTCTCTGTTATCGGCAGCCGTCAGCCCGTCTTCGGGCTCCATCATATGCCTGAAGTACCTCTTGAAGAACTCCAGAGGCATAAGGGTGCACTCTGACCCTGTATCAACTAGGCAGCAGACCTTCCGGCCTTCCAACTCGGCTTCTTATATGGGGCTGCTGGCATACAGATCATGTTCTTCACGCATAGAGCTTAACTTTTGGAGCACCGCTGCAGGATGCCCAGCTACTGCAGCGGTCGGAAGTTTAGCGTGGGCACTCTCTCGCCATATGGCCGTACTTCCGGCAAGCTCAACTTCTGATCGGCCCCCTCATCTGGGATGTTCTGGATAGAGCGGCACAAGGTGCAGGGGTGGTTTTCGGAGGCCGGGACGGCTTTGTCTTCATCTGGGACACTTCCAGCCGAAGCTCTTTCAATTCCGCCCGCAGGGCCTGGACCACATCCTTTAAGGACTCAGATTCTTCAGACCCCAGCCGGTCCCTTGTAACATGCGTGCTATTTACAACTCTCGCCACCGCAGGTATGGGTTCTTCCTCTCTCTCTACGGCGGCTAATTAGACGCTGCAGAATGTTATGTTGGTTTTTGTTCGGGTCATCTCTTGTAATTTGTCTTGTAAGAATTTATTGGAGAGCCCCACTATGAACTGATCTCTTAGTAGCCGGTCCACCTCCCGGAAGGCGCCCATGGCCTCAGGGTCTCATTGTTGTATCTCATTCAGCGTCTCCTGTAGAGCATTAGAATATTGCATTAGGGTCTCGCCCTCTCACTGGGGTCGGTTAAAGAAGTGACTCCGTAACTAGACCCCCTTGGTCTCTCTCTAGCAGGAGCAGAATATTTTCTCTAGGGTATCACTCTCGGAGTCAGGCCTTACCATCACTGTCCGCCTGACGTCACCCTCTAGGGCTCCCAACGCAACCTCTGCCTGCAGTTCGGGGGGTCAGGTTACACATTTTAACCGCACTTCGCACCCTTTCAGTCCAGTCATGCAATGTCATGTTTGTACCGTCATACTTTGACAGATGACGCAGCAGTGCCCCTACAGGGATGTATCCTACTGGAGTAGCCATATTGTTGGGGGCAAGCTGGACTTGCGCCTGTGCACCCCGGCAGGGCCGGTGCAAGGATTTTTGTCAACACAAGCGAATCTACATTTTGTCGCCCCCCCCCCCCCCATCATTTCACATTTCTGCCCCTCATGATTCATATCCATTTCTTCCCCCCCCCATCATTTCAAATTGCTGCCCCTCATGATTCATGTCCTTTTCTTGCCCCCCATCATTTCACATTTCTGCCCCTTATGATTCATATCCATTTCTTGCCCCCCCATCATTTCACATTTCTGCTCCTCATGATTCATGTCCATTTCTTGCCCCCCCATCATTTAACATTTCTGCCCCTCATGATTCATGTCCATTTCTTGCCCCCCCCCCATCATTTCACATTTCTGCCCCTCATGATTCATGTCCATTTCTTGCCCCCCCATGTGCCAATATCATAGTGCCATCCTCTCCCCCTGCCCCCTAATGTGCCAGTATCAAGTGCCTCTCTCCTCCCCCCTCCATGTGCCAGTATCCTGGTGCCAATAGCCCCCCCTCCCCCCCTCCCCGTGGCAGTAAAGTAACAGTCCGGTATTTTAAAAAAAACAAAAAAACTTTTATACTTACCTCCATGTCAGTGATGTGATGCAGGCCTCTTCCTCTTCCTGTGTTCCCACCAACCTCTAGTGTTGAAGATTTGGTGCTCATGTTCTTATTTAGCATGTCTTTCAGAAAAGTTTATGATGGGATTTGAACCCATGACCTTCTCTATCAAAGGTAAAGCACTTACCCACACAGCTATGAGAGCTGTATAGACAGTTACTTTAAAAAGAAATAAATAAATATATATATATATATATATATATATATATATAAAACTTGTACTGTAGATAACTTTGATAACTAGTGTACAACCATACACATGACAGTTTCCCAGGAGAAACTTTTCTCAAAGACATGCTAAATGAGATTTAAATACACCAGGGTCTTGTAGCTCAGAGTGTGTGTTGCTGCGGCTGCTGCCTCAGCCTGTCAGCTGCGTGCCGCTCTGTGACTGACACAGTGAGGGCGGGGGACGGCGGAGCTGCTCAGCTGGGAAAATGTAAATTATCAAGTTAATTGTTTTCCGCCCCGGCGCCGCCCCCCCCCTCTCTGCGCCCTCAAGCAGCCGATTGGGCTGCCTTATGATAGAGCCGGCCCTGCACCCTGGGCTGGGTCCTGATCCGGCACCACTGGCACCGGGGGACGGTCTCCCGCCACATTCCCGTCCATAACTGTTGCTGTATTCTGCTGACTACTCCAAGTTGTAAGCTGTGTACCGGGGTGGGCTCCCCAGGATACAAGTTGTAACGAACCCCGTAGTAGTACCGTCTGGTTCATCTGGTTTACCCGAACGGAAAAGCACGCACTGGGTATAGCCCTCCGTTCGGTTGCTTGTTCGGTAGATTCCCATGGTATAACAGCCAGCAATCTCAGCGGTATCACTCCCACACACCTCACAGGTACCCAAACATCAGCCGAAACGTGATGAAGGTTGTAAAAAGACTCTCTCTTTATTGAACAGAACTTGTATTTATACTGTACCCCCTGCAAGGGGGGGGGCCTTCCCAGAGGGAGGCAAGAAACAACCAATAGTACATGCTTTACAGTTTGGTCTCTCCCTTTGTTTGCCTGGAGATAATTAGTCCAGACACTGTATAACTTAACTATCTCCAGACAATAAACCCACGAAAATTACCCAATACACAAATTACATGGTACAATTACAGGCAACACAATACGCATATCTTCACACAAGTTATACCCCAGGCCTACAGTTACCGTCCCTGTCCGAGGGACAGGCCTAGCCCGATGGCGCACACAGCAGAGCCTGCAAGTCGTGCTGTGCCGCTAAAGAGGACACACATAGCCGGTGGCAGACGCAGCAGAACCTGCAAGTCAAATACTGCGCCGCAGTCCAGTATAGTAAGGCCTAGCAAAACATATAACCGTAACTATCTAACTACTATAAGGCCTAGGCTAGTCTCTGTTACTTCAGGCGCCACACAGAATAATACAATCAGTAACCAGGTGTACTGACCTGCGTCCGTTCTGGGCCCGAGGATGCCGCTTACCCAGGATGGCCACCAACCTCTCAGCAATTGTGCGGCCTTGCTTGATAATAAGACTTCTGCCCACATGCTGTAAATGGTCTTCCTGGAACAATCTCTCTTTCAAAGAGCCAGATCCAGTAAGGGGACAACAGCTAATCTCCTTCCTCTGTGTGTGATTCACTCCCGGAAATCCGCAAGCCAGGATGGAATCGGATTCAGTCTCTCACAGAACAATCCTTCCATCATGTCAGATCAGCTCACACGTCCTGGTGCTGTCTAGAAGCACACTGCATGAGTCATCATCTGCTTTGCATATCCAAATCCCAGAGTGTGCTGGCTGTAGCTGCAAAACAGTGGCCTCTAGTGCCCAAAATGCCAAATGACGGTTTCAATACAATTAGGCACAAACATCATATAGGAAGAGCTGTTCCACAATCTCACAATAGCCCATATGATGGCATCATCTCAACCAGCATTAAACATCTGGAACTATTCCAAAATGTCACTGAAATGCAAATTGCACCCTGTGCCCGTCAAAGACTCCCATACCACCTCAGCTATTTAGACATAGGCCCTGAGGAAGCAGGGAGTTGGATTTTCTATCTACTTCAGACTGAAGTTTTACAGGAATATTAAAGATCATGTTTGCACCTACTGGTATATGGTTAAGAGATGCAAGAAAGATCAACAGGACAACAGGCAACCCGTATATAAACATGGCACATTCCATATCCCAGCCTGAAGCTAAAACAATGCAGCCTCCTCCAGATCCCGATTTACTAAAGTTGTTCGTTCAAGGAAGATTTTCTTCAGGAAAACCAGCATACAAACTCGTTCTGGGTCCAGTCTACTTCGTTTCCTATCAACTATGATGCCTGATGTGTTGAATAGTCTTTCTGAAATTACAGTGGAAAGTGGTGTAATTAAGAACTTTTTAGAGAGTGTTCTCAAATTCGGATATGTTTTGTTTTCCTTCCAGTACTTGAAAATATCAGATGATGGTTGAATCAGTGGTTCTGCTAAATAGGCATTTATTTATTCCTCCGTAGATAGAGAATGCTCGCTGCTGCTGGAAGATGGTACCATCAATTGAGAATAATAACTCCACATGCTGTGACCGCTTTGTTTTTCAGTTTGTGATGTTTGACTGTTATCTCCTTCTAGTCCTTGTGCTGATGAATGTCGATCAGTGTCCTCGCTGATCTGATTCTGAAATCTCAATGGCCAGTGTGGATTTGCTTCCTCAAGGTTTTCTCTATTAAAGGGCCCCCTGCGCCGATGACGTCTTCTCTTTCAGTGATGTCATCGGCGCAGGCAGGGAGTTCTGAGGAGACGAGCCTCCTCATCTCAGAGCGCCTGCGCCGAATGAACAGAGGCGCACGATTTTTAAAATGCTGACAGGGCCGGCCGGAGGAGGAGATCGCGGCTGGCCCTGTCAATCAACACGACGAGGGGGCGGTTTTTTGCGGCGGCTACCAGCAAGTAGACGCCCTACTTGCTGGTAGAGACCTGATTTACATATTATAAAACTTCGTTTTTATAAGAAACGGCTGAATGAAAGTAAGTAACACCATTATATTTTAATATATCGCACTATAAAGAATGTAACTAGCCCCCAAAAAAAAAATTACTTTAGTGGGGTGACAGAAGCCCTTTAATAAAACACAGTTCCCTTGAATCGGGGATCCAGTAAAGTACCAAGAGCATAGAATTTTTCAGACTCAACAGAGTGATATCGCTTTTTCATCGATGCAAGCAAATAATTTCTGAATCCCTGTATGGAAGCTACAGTGGATTTGAAATTCTGCAAAGCACGAATTGTATTGTTGACTAAAGGAATTATTTCAGAGATTGTCACTTGAACTGGCCACAAAAGTAGCTCTATCAAACACATCAAGGATTCGTATCACTTCTTCTATAATTGTCCACTGCTGAGCACTACGATCTACCTGAAAATTTAGGTCAGAAGCAGATAGTAAAATAGCTGGCTTTTGTTCCAGGAGACGAGCTAGCATGTGAAGCTGAGAGTTCCATCTAGTTGGTTCGTCTTGTATAAGACAATGAGGTTTCAGATTTAACTTGTCTTGAGCGGATCGTAAGGATTTCATGGCTTTTGAAGAGTGTTTGTAATGTCCTACAATACTCCGGCAGGATGCCATAATTTCCTTAATTTCACTCTTGTTCAATAAACTATCTTTCAGAACTAATTGAAAGGTATGAGCCAGGCAATGCAAGTGGTGAAATGGACTGCGCTGTAAAGCTGCTACCACATTAGGACCATTGTCTCTCATGACACACACAACTTTTTGTGACAGATTCCATTCTGTCATAGTGCTAGTAATGAAAGCTTCTATGGCAGATGCTGTATGTGCAACCTCGGGAAAGGGAATACATTCCAAGCACAGATGAGTATACAGAAAGTTGTCATCTATGAAGTGAACTGTCAAACTCAGATATTCATCATAAGATGTAGATGTCCACATGTCTGTTAGTACGCCAATAAAATTGGTTTTCACTAGAAGGTCCTGGAGTTTTTTGTCTTTACCTCTTCATACATTTCTGGAATTACCTCTGCAATGTGTTTCCTGCTTGGAATGACATATCTTGGCTCTAGGTGGTTTATCAACTTTCTGAAACCTTTGTCCTCTACTATGGATAGTGGTTGATTGTCCTGGCAGATCATTTCAGCGTCTAATCGTGTAACTGTTTTAGCTCTTTTTTGGTCTCCTGGTTTGAAAATGTGCTTTTTGTCTAGAAAGGCTGGCACCGTCCATTGCTTTGCGTTTCACTGGGGGTGGTTTGAACTGACTTTCTGTAATAGATAACTCTGCTGATCCTGGACTAGGAGCTGGACTAGACGTTAATGCTGGACTGTGAACAAAAGCTAATTCTTCATCTAGGTCTTCGGATGTTAAATCCTCACTGACAGACCAAGGGTGTGAGGGTGAAGCTGGAGACAATAGTGGCGATGGTGAACGTGTGCCTTTCAGTTCCTGAAATTTTGAGAAATGCTTTGTTTTCAAATGTTTCCACATAGCTGAGGTGGTATGGGAGTCTTTTCCTCTGGATATTTTAGCCGGGCACAGGTTGCAATTTGCTTAATTTTCATTTGGTGATATTTTGAAATATTTCCAGATGTTTGATGCTGGTTGAGATGATGCCATCATATGGGGTGCTATTGGCACACTCTGCCTGAAAGTGACATGAAAAAAAATTCATAAATATGTCTTTAACCCTACATTTTGTAGTGCTCCCTTGTCATTGCTCCCTTCTTCTCATGCCTGCCACCTTAATATAATGCCCCCTTAGTAGACTAGATACTGCACCTCAGTATAGAACCCCCTCTAGTAAGTAACACAGCAATATAAACCTCCCCATCAAAACACATAGTTGAACAGGACCTGCACAGAACAGGTGCATCTGCAATTAAAGTGCAGCAGTAGTAAGCTATATCACTTGAATTCTGGTAAAGGTAGCCTGGTATAATAGCCCCCAGTATATGTAGCCTGGTATAGATGCCCCCATTTGTAGGTAGCCAGGTATAGTTGCCCCCAGTATAAGTAGCCAGGTATAGTAGCCCACAGTATTAGGTAGTCTGGTATATTTGCTCACAGTATTAGGTAGCCATTTATAGTTGACCACAGTATTAGGTAGCCAGGTATAGGTGTTGTAGTACCTACCGGCACAACAAACAAGAAGGACCAGCTGTGTTGCTCCGGGCAAGGTTGATGTCCTGCTCGGCGGCTCCAAACAAGGTCGGGTCGGGTCTCCACTGCAGGCAACAGCGGTACTTGAGCGTGACCTGCAAAGAAGATGTCAATATGCAATTGAGAATAGTGCAGTTAGCAACAGCAAGCTTAGCTATATCACTTGAATTTTGGTATAGGTAGCCTGGTATAGTATCCCCCAGTATATGTAGCCTGGTATAGATGCCCCCATCTGTAGTTAGTGGGGAACTGGAATCTGGCTATGCCGGATACAGTGAAATATAGGAGCCTGCCCCTCTGCCAGATCAGGATTCCGGATTTTTGAACACACATATAAACCTTCCCTAAGCAAACACTCGCTCATTGGGTGACCACGTTGTTCGGCTTGCAATAAAAATCATTGTACCTGGGCAGCAAATCGTCCAGGGATGTGATGTTCAGAAACAATGGATCTGTATGGGGATGAATGATCACAGACATGGTACTAGAAAATCATCCCCATACAGAGGAAAGGATCACTACATGTAAATGCAGCTCTCACCTCCTCGGAGGGGCATGCAGTTACTTTCCAAAGTTCCCAATAACTGCCTGTAATGAGGACCACAGGAATGGTCTATAGGACAGCTTCAGGTGTGTGCAGTCACAGTTAGACTGCACCCTCTACATGTCTCATAAGAGAGGGTCTCTTGTGTCTACAGAAAAGTGACAAGATCATTGGGAAGTGCATTGGTACTATGACCCCCATCATCAGCCTGCCACTCACATATCAATAGACAGCAGCAGACAAGCGCAACACAACTTACAAGAAGTCACTACTACTACTCCAACCCTCTCCTGACAGCATGCTCGGTGCTGTAGTTTCAAGAGGCTGAACTACGGACTTGCTATGAGATGTAAAGAAGTTCAGTGAATGCAATGAGAAACATAGGAGAACACAGAGCTGCGCACACAACTTACAAACATATCTCTGCAGTGCAGCAGCCAGCAGATAAGACTACGGAAGCCGCCAGAGAACCAACAACCTCAAGGACGGCGGCTGAAGAGGCTCAAACTGCATCAGTTTGTCTGAACCTCCTCCCCCCCACTTTTGTGGGTGGAGAAAAGAAACTTGGCAGGAGAGCTGTGCAAACAAGTCCAGAGAGTGTCACCCGCTGCACGGGCACGGCAGAGGCGGCCGCCCAGGACCCGAGGTGAGTGCGTTCCTCAGGCTGCTGTTATGCGGTGCTAGCTTAGGGTTTTACTAGGGAAAGTTCACGGGTAGGGAAATAGCAGGCGTCTCGGAAGGCGCAGGGACGTGACGTCGCGGCTGGATTCGTCGGATTCGAATTTCGTAAAATACGTTGGGATTCGAGTCCATGAATCCAGCAAAATTCGAGGGATTCGACGGATTCGTCGTCCCACCTCTAATTTATACATAGTAATTAGATCTCCCCTCAGTCGTCTTTTTTCTAAAGTGAATAATCCTAATGTTGATAATTTTTCAGGATACTGTAGTTGCCCCATTCCAGTTATGTGCAGAATTTGGTGTTGCAGAGGTTCCTAAAAAATTATGTCAGAGCTGCTGCATAAAGTGCGGGCCGTCTGTGCGCGCTTTCGGCTTTCTCACCCTGCTGCTGCTCGCCTGTCTGCGCTGCAGCATAACTTCGGCCTTCCCGCTCACCGCCTCATAAGGTGGAACTCCACCTTGCACATGCTGGAGAGACTATGCAAGCAGCAGCGGGCGATAGTGGAATTTCAGCTGCAGCACACACGGATGAGTCGCTCTGCGGAACAGAAGCACTTCACCACCAACGAGTGGGCCTCCATGCGGGATGTGTGTGCCGTGTTGCGCTGTTTCGAGTACTTCATCAACTTGGCGAGCGCCGATGACGCAGTCCTCAGTGGTACTATCCCACTTCTATGTCTCCTTGAAAAAACACTTTGGGCGATGATGGAAGAGAACGTGGCACAGGAGGAAGAGGAGGAGTAAGAGGGATCATTTCCACAGTTATCAGGCCAGTCATTCACAAGTGGCTCGGAGGGTGGGTTCCTGCACCAGCAGAGGCCAGGTACACAGCTGTCCAGCCAGGGCACAGTTCTGCAGGAGTAGGAGGATGATGAGGAGGAGGAGCCGTGTTCACAGCAGGGTGGCACCCAAAGCAGCTTATGGGCATCAATGGAGCATGACTGGGGGGATACAGTGGACACAGACGATACACCTCCCACAGAGGACAGCTCGTCGTTGCCCCTGGGCAGCCTGGCACACATGAGTGACTACATGCTGCAGTGCCTGCGCAACGACCGCCGAGTTGCCCACATTCTAAGGCTACTTTCACACTAGCGTTCGGCTGTCCGCTTGTGAGCTCCGTTTGAAGGGGCTCACAAGCGGACCCGAACGCTTCCGTCCAGCCCTAATGCATTCTGAGTGGACGCGGATCCGCTCAGAATGCATCAGTCTGGCGGCGTTCAGCCTCCGCTCCGCTCAGCAGGCGGACACCTGAACGCTGCTTGCAGCGTTCGGGTGTCCGCCTGGCCGTGCGGAGGCGTGCGGATCCGTCCAGACTTACAATGTAAGTCAATGGGGACGGATCCGTTTGAAGATGACACACTATGGCTCAATCTTCAAACGGATCCGTCCACCATTGACTTTCAATGTAAAGTCTGGACGGATCCGCTCAGGCTACTTTCACACTTAGAAAATTTTATACAATATAATGCAGACGGATCCGTTCTGAACGGAGCCACCGTCTGCATTATATGAGCGGATCCGTTCAGAACGGATCCGCTCTGAACGCTAGTGTGAAAGTAGCCTAACCAGTGCTGATTACTGGGTGGCCACCCTGTTGGATCCCTGCTACAAGGACAATGTGCCGTCCTTAATTCCGTCACTGGAGCGTGATCGGAAGATGCGCGATTATAAGCGCACACTGGTAGACGCGCTGCTGATGGCATTCACACCTGACAATGGGGGCTCAGTGGAAGCACAAGGCGAAGGCAGAGGAGGAGGACGTCGCCAAAGCAGCTGGGGCACCGCCAGCACCTCATAAAGGAGGGTTAGCATGGCTGAAATGTAGAAAAGCTTTGTCAGGACGCCACAACAACCAGCACCACCAGCTAATGCGAAACGTCTTAGCATGAGGCAGCATTTCAGCAACATGACTGATGGGTCTTCCCCATTCAACTTCTGGGTCTTCATTAAAATGAACCAGGCATGGATCCCAAAAGACCTGGTGCTGAGTGGACAAGTATACCGGACGCACCCAGCCATTGTTATACTCCAGCACACTTTCTCTTTGCATTCTCTTTTCTATTTCCCAATGTTTTTTTTATAAAAAAATAAAGGAAAAAAATATAAAAACAACAAAAACAGTGTTGGCTACCTCCTTCTCCTGCACCGCTGCTTCCACCTACACTGCCACGTCCACTTCCTCCCCAGCCTCCTACTCCACTTTGACCTCCACCTCCTAGTTCAAGATTATTATTTTAATTTTTTTTCTATTCTATGTCAAGTCATTTCCCTACCCACATTTGTTTGCAGGGCAACTGTCCTGCTCTTACGCCGATTTTGCTTCCTTTTGCAGCCCTCTAGCCCTTACTACGACTATTTTACAGCCATTTTACTGCACCAAAGTTCAGGTCCCCATTCACTTCAATGGGCTTCGGGTTCGAGTTTGGGTCAAGTTTGGGTCCCAAACCCGAACTTTGACACGAAGTTCGTCCGAACCAGGCGAATCCGAACATCCGCGGGTCCGCTCATCCCTAGTTACCACCCCTCTGTATGCTTACTGCAGACTGCTAGCAATTAATTCACAACTGCTAGCAGAAATAATAAAGGAATGTCACAACATAGAGCCATAAGAATAGATGCCCCAGAATAATTATTACATGGGGAATGCATGAATCTATAAAAAAAGGGATGTCAGGAATGGTGATAGGTCCTCTTTAAGGTCAAAATGTTTCATTTTTATAAGGTGAACAGGAGAAAAAGCACTCCACAAAGTACAAAAATATCCCATATGTGGTCATAAGCAGCTGTTTGGTAGACAGCAGGCCTCAGAAAGGAAGGTGTGTAATTTGGCCTTTGAACTACAGATTTTGGTGGGATGGGTTTCAGGCGCCATGTGACATTAGCAATGCTCCTGAGATACCACCACAATGGAAACTGCACCCCCAAGGAATTCAGCTATGGGTGTATTGATGATTTTGAGCACAGAGGTGTTTAATATAATTTATTAACATTGAACCATGAAAATAATAAAATAAAAAAATCAAATAGTACACTGAATTAGCTCCAAATTTAGCATTTTTTACAAGGGATAAGAGGAGAAAAAGCATCCCAAGCACTGTTATCAATATCGCAGAAATACCCCATATCTGGTCATAAACTTCTGTTTGGGGACTCAGGGCTCAGAAGGGAAGGGGCACCATTTGGATTTTGGAACATGGATTATACGGAAATGGTTATTTAACAGGGTTGTCTCACTTCAACAAAATGCTTCTTTTGCAGTCTTGATTAATTTTTCCATCACATTATACACTGATCATTTCCAATGGTTACGACCACCCTGCAATCCTCCAGCAGTGGTCGTGCTTGCACACTATAGGGAAAAGCTCTAGTCTATGTGCGCTCCCACGGTCCCGGCCACCAGAGAGGCTGGCGCTTTTTCCTGTGCATGGATTGCAGGGTGGTCGTAACCCCTGGATACAAGCAGTGTATAATATGATGAAAAACGAATGAAGCCAGCAAAGGAGGCAATATGGAGAATCACAATAAATGAGTAAATGTCTTGTATTAACCCCTTCAGGACCCTGAGAGTTTCCTTATTTGCGTTTTTCTTTTTTTTTCACTCCCCGCCTACCCATAGCCCTAACTTTTTTATTTTATCATTCGCGTACCCTTATGAGGGCTTATTTTTGTGAGGGACAAGTTGTACTTTCTAATGCCACCATTTACGGTTGCATACCATGTAGTAGGAAGCGGCAAAAAAATTCCAAATGGGGTAGAATTGGGAAAAAACGCAATTCTGATAAAGCTTTTTATTTTTTACACTGTACACTATGTGATGAAATTGACCTGTTATCTTCATTCTCCAGGTCAGGGATACCACATTTTTTATAATTTGTCTTGCGTTTTAATGCTGAAAAAAAATTCAAACCTTTGAGGGAAAAAAAAAATTTACAGCCATTTTCTGACCCCTATAACATTTTTGTAGTTGTGTGTACGCGGCTGTGTGAGAGCTCATTTTTTGCGGGACGATCTGTTCTTTTCAGTGATACCAATTTGAAGTGTGTGTGACCTTTTGATCACTTTTTATAAAAAAATTATTGGGTATTTGAAGTGACAAAAAATGGCAAATTGGCTGTGTTTATTTTTTTTCCCGTTACGCCATTTGCCGTATGCCATTAATATTATTATTAGAGTTGAGCGAACCCGAACTGTATGATTTTTTTTCCACCCGAACATTTATGTAAAAGTTCGGGTTCGGGTTCAGTGTTCGGCGATTTCTATGGCACTTTTTGAAAGGCTGCAAAGCAGCCAATCAACAAGCGTCATGCTACTTGCCCCAAGAGGCCATCACAGCCGTGCCTACTATTGGCATGGCTGTGATTGGCCAAGTGCACCATGTGACTGTCACGCCCATGTTTATTGTCGTGACTTCTTGGGAGCCGCATGCAGTTGCCCGCAGTCTGGGTATTGTGTCAACCGCAGCTGGGGGCACTTAGTTGTTCGCCTCAAGTGCGGTTGCCGCGGACAACAGGTATGCGTGCGGTTACCTTTGGTTGTGTGGGTATTTGTATGCACTTTCTATGTCTGGTGTGCATGGGGTTTATGTATGTGTGCACTGTGACACTACCCTTCGCCTGTGGCTGCCCGTGGCAACGTGTTGTATTGTTTACATGTGTTGGCAGTGTCTCGGCCTTCTGGACGGCTCCCAGGACATGGTTGCCACGCATGTCGTTGTCGCCGGTAACAGCTGCAGTGTGATAGTTGTTTGTGCACTTCCCCTTTTAGTGACTTCACTACCCTGTTTGGTGATGGAAGGGTTAACTCCCTTTCCACAGTGTGTCTGTGTGGGTGTGGCCACTTTGGGCTATAAAGCCTCTGTGGAGACCTGAAGCTGAGGGGTTCTTCAGCCATGGTTTGCTGGAGACAGCCTCCTGGTTGTTCACCTTCTCTCCAGTGAGGGCCACCTTTGTGGTCATAACTCTTGTTTGATGTTATGAAGATGTGTCTGTGGTATGCTTGTTTATTGCACCTTATGGTTCTGGGTTCCTGTGTGATGTGTGTTGTGTGCTGTGTCCTTTTGTAGTGGATAGAAGCACTTGCACATGGGTTCCAGGCTTAGTGTCTGTGGCAGGTGAATGTTGTGTTTGTGGCATGTACCTGCCATTGCCATAAGTTGTATATGTTCCCCCTTCCTTGCAGTTTGGCCAGTGAGACTCCTGTTCCTCCGTATCCAGAAGGAACAGGTCGTCTTACCCTGCTCCTAGTTTAGGGCCACCCTGAGGGCTAGCAGGGACTTCAAGGTTCAGGGTCGGCTCATACAGCTAGGAGTCAGGGTCAGATTAGGAATGCGATTAGGATGTGACCTGCTCCCTAATTCTGTCGTCCTGGTCAAGCAGCGACCACCATCTTCTGTCATCGCACGGCTGAGGGTTTTCCCCATCCTCAGCCGCAACAGTGACCCAGCCTCCTTAAAAGCTGGAGTCACGTAGCGCTGCATGTCACTCTGCTCTTCACTAGTGTAGGGATAGGTTGCTGCTGCTGTGAGGGAGAGATTAAGCAAGGAGAAATACAACGAAGTCCTGAAATTCTGCACATCTACAGCTGAGAATCATCGATCTTTTGTGGGTGCAGAGCACACAGGTTTTGTGCATGCCCTGAGCATTTTTCTGACACATTTTTCAGTGGTCATCGGCGGCCATTTTACCGCAATTGCAGTGCACCAGAACAGCATTGCATGATCTGACGCTTGTCTTCAGGCATTACCGCTCTGACCCAATCTGTGTGTAAGAGAACCAATTTTGTAGCTGAACTAAAGCTATTTTGCTGAGAATCTGTCATATTAACAAGCCCATATACACCACTGTGACACTATCTGTGTGTGACCAAACCTATTTAGAAGTAGCTGAAATAAATCTATTTTGCTGGAAATCTGTCATATTAACCAGCCCATATACACCGCTGTGACACTATCTGTGTGTGACCGAACCTATTTAGAAGTAGCTGAACTAAAGCTATTTTGCTGAGAATCTGTCATATTAACCAGCCCTTATACACGAGAGGGGCCGGGATGTATTTCTGGAGCGTAATAATATTACAGGCTATAGCTACTAGATCCAAGGATTTATTCTGATTGCCTCATTGGAGTCGGGAAGGAATTTTTATTCCCCTAAAGTGAGGAAAATTGGCTTCTACCTCACAGTTTTTTTTGCCTTCCTCTGGATCAACTTGCAGGATGACAGGCCGAACTGGATGGACAAATGTCTTTTTTCGGCCTTATGTACTATGTTACTATGTTACACCTCTGTGAGACTATCTGTGTGTGATCGAACCTATTTAGAAGTAGCTGAAATAAATCTATTTTGCTGGGAATCTGTCATATTAATTAGCCCATATACACCACTGTGACACTATCTGTGTGTGACCAAACCTATTTAGAAGTAGCTGAAATAAAGCTATTTTGCTGAGAATCTGTCATATTAACCAGCCCATATATACTATTCCCTTTAATTTTAATTTATTGCTTGGCTGAACGCTAACCATGAGGAAAAATTCTAATAAGGGACGCGGTCATGGTTGTGGTGGTGGTGTTGGTGGAGCCACTGCTGCAGGGAAAGGACGTGGCCGTTCGGCCCCAGCTACATGTCCTAGTGAACCAACTACTTCGGGTCCCAGTAGGCGCCAGAATCTCCAGAGATATTTGGTCGGGGCTAATGCCGTTCTTAGGATGGTAAGGCCTGAGCAATTACAGGCGATAGTCGATTGGGTGGCCGATCCTGCACGTTCACATTATCTCCCACCCAGTCTTCTGCAGAAAGCACACAGGTAGCGCCCATGCCCATCAGTCTGTCACATAACTCCCGTGCATATCAGGGAACCTGTCTGAGCCTCAAGTCATGCCGCAGTCTCTTATGCTGTTTGAAGACTCTGCTGGCAGGGTTTCCCAAGGGCATCCACCTAGCCTTTCTCCAGGGGTGGAAGACATAGAATGCACTGACGTACAACCACTTATGTTTCCTGATGAGGACATGGGAATACCACCTCAGCACGTCTCTGATGATGACGAAACACAGGTGCCAACTGCTGTGTCTTTCTGCAGTGTGCAGACCGAAAAGGAGGTCAGGGAGGAAGACTGGGTGGAAGACGATGCAGGGGACGATGAGGTCCTAGACACCACATGGAATGAAGGTTGTGCAACACTCACTTTCAGAGTTCGGAGGAAGAGGCAGTGGTGAGACCGAGCCAACAGCGCAGCAAAAGAGGGAGTAGGGTGCAAAAGCAGAGAAGCCATGGCAAAGACAGCTCGTCTGCTACTGGCCACCGCCACCAGGGACCGAGCACACCAAAGGCAGCTTCAAGGATTTCCCTGGCATGGCACTTCTTCACACAATGTGCTGACGACAAGACCCAAGTGGTTTGCACGCTGTACCATCAGAGCCTGAAGTGAGTCATTAACGTTCTGAACCTTAGCACAACCTGCATGACCAGGCATCTTCATGCAAGACATGGGCTGCAGTGGAGTAAGCACCTTCAAAACCAAGAAAGGGCTCAGGCCCTGTCATGGAACCATGAACCAGACGTACAACAAGAGATAAGTGGAAATAAGAAGGCTTTATTGAAAATCAAGCTGTAAGGCAAAAGTCCAAACGGATGGCTAAACCGAAGCAGGGTCTTGCGAAGCCAGAGGTCAGGAACCAGAAGGGTAGTCAGACGAAGCCTGGATCAGGGACCAGCAGGGTAGTCAGACGAAGCCTGGATCAGGAACCAGCAGGGTAGTCAGACGAAGCCAGGATCAGGAACCAGAAGCAGCAGCAGTCTTAGAAGCATGTGAACACAGGAGGACCAAGCAAGGAACTGAAGCCACAGACCTCCTATATATATGAGCTAGGCATCCAGCTCCTCCCAGTGGGAAGGAGAAGCCGCAGGGTGGAAGGCTACAAGAAACCCAGAAACCAAGATGGCCGCCAGCACATGTCAAACGAAGGAGAGCAGCAAGAAGGTAAGACCATGACAGTACCTCCCCCTCAAGGGCCCCTCCTCCGCGGAGTAAAGAACGGTTTCTGAGGGAAGCGTGCGTGGAAGGCTCGGAGCAAGGCAGGAGCATGGACATCTGCGGAGGGAACCCAGGAACGCTCCTCTGGACCATAACCACGCCAATGGACCAAAAACTGCACCCGACCGCGGACCAGGCGTGAGTCCAGGATATTGCTCACCTCATACTCCTCACGATTGCCCACTTGGACCGGACGAGGCCGAGGAACCGAGGAAGTGAAACGATTACACACCAGTGGCTTCAACAGGGAGACATGAAACACGTTGGAGATCCGCATGCCAGGAGGAAGCGCAAGGGCATAGGCTACCGGGTTTACCCTGCGAAGCACTCGGAAGGGACCAACAAAGCGAGGCGCCAGCTTGGGAGTGGGCACTCGAAGGTTGAGGTTGCGGGTGGACAACCATACGCGGTCTCCGACCTGGTAGGAAGGAGCGGGCGCTCGTCTGCGATCAGCCTGGAGTCTCTGGCGCTGCGCAGAGACCTCAAGGGACCTCTGGATCTGTACCCAAGAAGCACGTAGGACGGAAAGGTGATCCTCCACAGCCGGAATATCCTGGGGAGAGAATACCTCCGGTAACACGGCAGGTTGGAACCCATAATTGGCCATGAAGGGAGACGTCCCAGAGGAAGAGTTCACCGCCGTGTTCCTGGCAAACTCAGCCCAAGGCAGGAGGTCAACCCAATTGTCTTGGTGATCGGAGACATAGCAACGAAGGAATTGCTCCAAGGCCTGATTGGATCGTTCTGCGGCCCCATTGGACTGAGGGTGGTAGGCCGAGGAGAAAGAGAGATGAATCCCCAACTGGGAGCAAAAGGAGCGCAGGAACCTGGACACAAACTGACTCCCCCGATCCGACACAATCTCCTTGGGCAAACCGTGCAACCGGAAGACCTCCCTGGCAAAAATCGTGGCCAACTCTTGTGCAGAGGGTAACTTCTTGAGAGGAACACAGTGGCACATTTTGGAAAACCGATCCACAATCATGAGAATGACCGTATGGCCTCGGGATACAGGGAGGTCCACAATGAAATCCATCCCCAGGTGTGACCATGGACGCTCCCCGGTGGCTATGGGTTGCAAAAGGCCCAACGGACGGTGCCGAGGGGACTTACTCTGGGCACAAACGGAGCATGCCGCTACATATGCGGCGATGTCGGAACGTAGAGAAGGCCACCAGAACAGACGTGAAACAGCCCAGGACAGCTGATTCTTTCCAGGATGCCCCGCGGCCTTGGAGTTATGGTAGGTTCGCAACAACCGAGTGCGCAACTCCTCAGGCACAAAACATCTGCCGTTGGGTCTCCCAGAGGGAGCACCAGATTGAGCCGCCAAAATCTGCACACCCAGGGGAGAGGTCAGGCTGGTGCGAATGGCGGCCAGGATCTGATTCGGAGGTATGACCGAAGTCGGAATCGACTCCTCCCCGGACAGCTCGGAGTACTGCCGTGATAAGGCATCTGCTCTGATGTTCTTGGAACCGGGTAGGTAGGAGACCACGTAATTAAAACGTGACAAGAACAGAGCCCATCTGGCCTGACGTGGTGTCAATCTCTTGGCCTCAGATAGGTAGGTCAGATTCTTGTGGTCCGTCAGGATGAGAACCGGAACCACCTAGCCCTCGAGCAAGTGCCTCCATTCTTTAAGGGCCTGCACGATGGCCAATAACTCCCTGTCACCAATCTGATAGTTGCTCTCCGCGGAAGACAGTTTCCGGGAGTAAAACCCACAAGGAAGCAGAGGACCCTCTGGTGTTCTACGCTGAGACAGAAGGGCGCCTACTCCCGTCTCAGACGCGTCCACCTCGAGGACAAAAGGCAACCCAGGGTTGGGATGCGACAGAATCGGAGCCGACACAAAGGCGGACTTTAGAGCCTCAAAAGCTCGGATGGCCTCGAGCGGCCAGACCTGGGGATTACTGCCCTTCCTGGTCAGATCCGTGAGAGGCTTGGCTAGCCTGGAAAAGTCCCTGATGAACTTCCGATAATAATTGGCGAAGCCCAAAAAGCGCTGCAGGGCACGAAGACCACTGGGCTGGGGCCACTGTAAGACAGCCGAAACCTTCTCAGGATCCATGGAGAACCCCTCAGCGGAAATGATGTAACCTAAGAAGGTTACCTGGGATCGGTGAAATTCGCATTTCTCAAGCTTACCGAACAGCTTGTTCTCTCGTAACCGTTGCAACACTCGTCTGACATCCAGAATGTGGGCCTCCATGGATTCAGAATATACCAAGATGTCATCCAAATAGACCACCACACACTGCTGCAACAGGTCACGGAAAACATCGTTGATGAATTCCTGGAAGACTGCGGGCGCATTGCTCAACCAAAAGGGCATAACCAAGGATTCATAATGACCGGTCCTGGTGTTAAACGAGGTCTTCCACTCATCGCCCGCCTTGATCCTTACCAGGTTATATGCCGCCCTCAGGTCGAGTTTGGTAAAGACCGTGGCCCCTTTGAGGCTATCGAACAGCTCGGAAATCAAGGGTATCGGGTAAGCGTTCTTGATCGTGATGCGATTGAGACCCCTGTAATCGATGCAAGGCCTCAACTCACCGCCCTTCTTTTTCACAAAGAAAAATCCAGCCCCTGCCGGGGACGAGGATTTGCGAATGTGTCCGCGTGAAAGCGCCTCCCTCACGTACTCCTCCATGGCCTCATTCTCCGCTACCGACAGTGGATAGACTTTGCCACGAGGAGGAACGGCACCAGATTGTAACTCTATGGCACAATCGTATGGGCGGTGCGGAGGTAGGGCAACCGCACGCACCTTATCGAATACATCCCGGTACTCCTCGTATTCAGGAGGCAACAGAGAGTCCGAGGAAGTACACAGCAACTTGACAGACCCATGGATGCAACTAGCCCCACACTGCGGTGACCACGAGAGGATCTCGGCCGATCTCCAATCGAAAGTCGGATTATGCTTCTGGAGCCAGGGGTACCCCAAGACCACCGAGTAGTGTGGAGACGAAATAACCTGGAGACAGACCGACTCTCTGTGAACGGCACCAATGGCCACCCCACTGGAAGGGTCTCATGAGTCACATGTGGCGGCAGAAGGGGTCTGCCGTCTATCGCCTCAAGAGCCAGTGGGGAACCTCGAGGCTGCAGAGGAATGGAATTGGCGGCAGCGAACACACTATCAATGAACAAACCACCAGCACCAGAGTCCACCAACGCCTGGGTCGTCACCGAGCCCCCGACCCAGGAGAGGACAACAGTAATCAGTGGTTTGTCAACACGGGAAACCGGGGACGAGGAGACTCCACCCAAGATCTGCCCCCGACAGGATCTCAGGTGCGAGCGTTTCCCGGACGGTTCGGGCATGCCAACCGAAAATGCCCAGCGAGACCACAGTACAAGCATCGGCCCTCGCGTCTCCGGAGTACCCTCTCCCCCTCGGACAGGCGAGCAAACCCCAGCTGCATGGGTTCACCCCCAGACAAGTCATCCCCAGGAGGCGTGGGAGGAGAGGGAGGCACGGGTGGGACAGCAAACGTAGGCGCCAATCTGTTAGGTGACCTCCGCAGGCTCTCCTTAAAGGAAGGTCTCTCCCTGAGTCTGGTGTCAATCAAAATCAGGAAAGAAATAAGAGACTCGAGCTCCACTGGTAGGTCCTTAGCTGCAACCTCATCCTTCAAGGCATCCGAGAGACCATGAGAGAAAGCAGCGACCAGAGCCTCATTATTCCAGCCCACCTCTGCTGCCAGGGTACGAAACTCAATGGCGTATTCAGCTACGGATCGTGAACCCTGTCTGATGGACATAAGGAGCTTCGCAGCAGAGGCAGCATGAGCCGGCACATCGAATACCTTCCGAAGAGAAGCAACAAAACCGGAAAACTCGGCAACCACCGGATTGTTGTTCTCCCATAAAGGGCTGGCCCAGGCCAAGGCCTTGTCCGAGAGCAGCGAGATCAAGAAGCCCACCTTTGATCTCTCAGTAGGAAAGGCATGTGGCAGCAACTCAAAATAAATGCCCACCTGGTTAAGGAAACCTCGGCACTGAGTTGGCTCTCCCCCAAAGCGCTGTGGAAGGGGGGCAGAAACGGTCATACCCCGAAACACCGCAGGCGCAGCAACAGGTGTCGGGGTAGACTCTGGCGCAACAACCGGATCGGCAGTAGGAGCGGGCCCAGGAGCGACAACCGAACCATCGGCAACGGAAGCTAAATGAGCCGTGCGTTCAAGCAGGGTTTGCAACGCCACAGCGAACCGACCCAACAGGTGATCCTGCTGATCAAGTCTGGCAACCAGCGTAGGTAGCGAGGATGGCCCTGTACCGTCAGAATTCATGGCTTGGTCCTAATGTCATGGAACCATGAACCAGACGTACAACAAGAGATAAGTGGAAATAAGAAGGCTTTATTGAAATTCAAGCTGTAAGGCAAAAGTCCAAACGGATGGCTAAACCGAAGCAGGGTCTTGCGAAGCCAGAGGTCAGGAACCAGAAGGGTAGTCAGACGAAGCCTGGATCAGAAACCAGCAGGGTAGTCAGACGAAGCCTGGATCAGGAACCAGCAGGGTAGTCAGACGAAGCCAGGATCAGGAACCAGAAGCAGCAGCAGTCTTAGAAGCATGTGAACACAGGAGGACCAAGCAAGGAACTGAAGCCACAGACCTCCCATATATATGAGCTAGGCATCCAGCTCCTCCCAGTGGGAAGGAGAAGCCGCAGGGTGGAAGGCTACAAGAAACCCAGAAACCAAGATGGCCGCCAGCACATGTCAAACGAAGGAGAGCAGCAAGAAGGTAAGACCATGACAGGCCCCTCCTGCTCCCTCTTCTGCTGCTGCCTCGCCTCTTCCTCCGCCTCTGGAGGAACGTTGGCACCTGCCACCCAGCAAACAGAGGATGTGCCACCAACACCACCACCTCCGTCACCAAGCATCTCCACCATGTCACACGTAAGCGTTCAGCTCTCCATCTCCCAAACCTTGGAGAGAAAGCGTAAATTCCCACCTAGGCACCCTCGATCTCTGGCCCTGAATGCCAGCATTTCTAAATTACTGGCCTTTGAAATGCTGTCATTCAGGCTGGTGGAGACGGACAGCTTCAAAAAACTCATGTCACTTGCTGTCCCACAGTACATCGTTCCCAGCCGCCACTACTTCTCCAGGAGAGCCGTGCCTTCCCTGCACAACCAAGTATCGGATAAAATCAAGTGTGCACTGCGCAACGCCATCTGTGGCAAGGTCCACCTAACCACAGATACGTGGACCAGTAAGCACGGCCAGGGACGCTATATCTCCCTAACTGCACACTGGGTAAATGTAGTGGCGGCTGGGCCCCAGGCGGAGAGCTGTTTGGCGCACGTCTTTCCACCGCCAAGGATTGCAGGGCATCATTCTTTGCCTCCTGTTGCCTCCTACTCGGCTTCCTCCTCCTCTTCTACCACCTCCTCATCCGGTCAGTGACAGACCTTCACCACCAACTTCAGCACAGCCAGTGGTAAACGTCAGCAGGCCGTTCTGAAACTGATGTGTTTGGGGGACAGGCCCCACACTGCGCAGGAGTTGTGGCGGGGTATAGAACAACAGACCGACGAGTTGTTGCTGCCAGTGAGCCTCAAGCCCGGCCTGGTGGTGTGTGATAATGGGCGAAATCTCGTTGCAGCTCTGGGACTAGCTGGTTTGATGCACATCCCTTGCCTGGCGCATGTGCTGAATTTGGTGGTGCAGAAATTCATTCACAACTACCCTGAGATGTCTGAGCTGCTGCATAAAGTGCGGGCCGTCTGTGCGCGCTTCCGGCGTTCTCATCCTGCCGCCGCTCACCTGTCTGCGCTACAGCGTAACTTCGGCCTTCCCGCTCACCGCCTCATATGCGACATGCCCACCAGGTGGAACTCCACCTTGAACATGCAGGAGAGACTGTGCGAGCAGCAGCAGGCCATAGTGGAGTTTCAGCTGCAGCACGCACGGGTGAGTCGCACTGCAGAACAGCACCACTTCACTACCAATGACTAGGCCTCCATGCGAGACCTGTGTGCCCTGTTGCGCTGTTTCGAGTACTCCACCAACATGGCCAGTGGCGATGATGCCGTTATCAGCGTTACAATACCACTTCTATGTCTCCTTGAGAAAACACTTAAGGCAATGATGGAAGAGGATGTGGGCCAGGAGGAGGAGAAAGAGGCGTCATCTCTAAAACTTTCAGGCCAGTTTTTTAGAAATGCCTCAGAGGGAGGTTTTTTGCAACAGCAGAGGCCAGGTACAAATTTGGCCAGCCAGGGCCCACTACTGGAGGATGAGGAGGAGGAGGAAGATGAAGCATGTTCACAGCAGGGTGGCACCCAACGCAGCTCGTGCCCATCACTAGTGCGTGGCTGGGGGTATACAGAGGACGCAGACGATATGCCTCCCACAGAGGACAGCTTGTCCTTACCTCTTGGCAGCCTGGCATACATGAGCGACTAAATGCTGCAGTGCCTGCGCAACGACTGCAGAGTTGCCCACATTTTAACGTGTGCCGACTACTGGGTGGCCACCCTGCTTGATCCCCGGTAAAAAGACAATGTGCCGTCCTTAATTCCCTCACTGGAGCGTGAAAGGAAGATGCGCAACTACAGTCGCACGCTGGTAGAGGCGCTCCTGAGAGCATTCCCGACTGACGCCGGGGGACAAGTGGAAGCACAAGGCGAAGGCAGGGGAGGAGGAAGAGGTCGCCAATGCAGCTGTGTCAGCGCCAGCACCCCAGAAGGCAGGGTTAGCATGGCTGACATGTGGAAAAGCTTTGTCACCTCGCCGCAACAACCGGCTCCAACTGCTGAAATGGAGCATGTTAGCAGGAGGCAGCATTTGACCAACATGGTTGGTTCTGATGGTTCTGCCCCATTCAACTTCTGGGTTTCCAAATTATCCACATGGCCAGAGCTTGCCCTGCATGCCTTGGAGGTGCTTGCCTGCCCTGCAGCCAGTGTACTTTCTGAACGTGTATTTAGCACGGCAGGAGGCGTCATTACAGCCAACGTGGACAAGCTCACGTTCATTAAAATGAACCAGGCCTGAATAGGGGAGCGTGGCCTGGACGTCTGCAGGAATGGCAGCATGAAAGCCGAGCTCCGCCGCCTGAACTTTGAAAAGGAGACTTACATGCTTGTCTAACGCAGCACATGGGGAGAAGGTTGCACCCTAAGCACCCTAGCAGCTCCCAGGTTCCCATCAAGGCAAACTACACTCTGGATGCCTACCTCCGGAGACCTCCGGAGAGGACACTCACAACGCGTGGCCTGCCTGCGTCCTCTGCTTCCGGTGAGTGCGGACCTGCGGCAGCACTAGGAGGCCTCCCGCCTCAGAGGGAGAAGAGTAAACTCTCCCAGGGGCTTACCTCCACCGCCCTATCACCATCGGCGAGGGTATTCACTCCCAGACATCCTGGGTGCCCCATAGAGGACACTGTTGGGGCCACTATAAGGTCAGAGCACGTGACCGAGTGCACCACCATTATGCTGCCTAAACCAGCACCCAAGCACACTAGGCAGTCAGCTACACCGTCCCAGCGACGCTGAGATTGGAATGACCCCCCTGGGGACCTTAGTGAGTCAAGTCGCCACAGGTCAGGGGAAGGGGGCGCTATTGCCTTTAAACAAAGTGTTTTTAAAACTGTCCCAGTTCCTCCCTGCCCCTATGATTGTAGGAGGAGACTTCAACATTTCCTTCTCTGAGCATATGGACAGATTGCCTCCAAACAATTCTCCACCCTCGCGTAAACAATGCAGACTCTCACGTCTTTTTCGGCGCCTCATCCGACGATATGCGTTTTACGATCTTTGGGGGGTCAATTACCCCTCTGCAAAGTCATACACTTTTTTTCTCATCCGCATAGCACTCACACTCGAATTTACTATTTCTTTGGAAATGTCCCAATCCTTTGAATGTTAGGCGATGCTGACTTAGTCCATATTACATGGTCAGATCATGCTCCAATTACTATTACCCTTAGAAGTTCGGGCTACCACACGAGAATATGTCACTGGCGCTTAAACGAGACCTTTCTAAATAGTTTGCCACTTAGACAGGAACTCTGAGATAGTATTATAGAATATTTCACTCTCAATCAGTTTTCTGTCCCCTCGATTTCCACGCTATGGGAAGCGCAGAAGGCGGTTTTCAGGGGTAATTTTATTGCCATGGGTTCTAGGCTTAAAAAGGATCCTTATAAGCAGCAGGCTATCCTTACTGCCCAACTTAGAGACTTGGAAAATAAGTTGGACTCGCGCCGCTCACAGCATTTACTCTGCTGTATAGTGATTCTTAGGGCTAGATTGGCAAAAAACTGAAAAGCTTTTACTATATTCGCGGCAAAGATTCTATGCATGGGGCAATAAATCTCACACCCTTTTAGCGCGTCAGCTACGCGAGTCCAACATAACGGGTAACCCAATGGCTATGAGGGCAGCTGACAGAACATTGATATATGAACCTGAGGCTATCTCTGAACTTTTTCAAAAGTTTTACAAATCACTGTACTCTATCCCACAACAGACACCGTCTGATCAGGAGAAGCGTCAGCGCCTTTTTGATACCTTCTTATCTCAATGTAATCTCCCAAACCTGTCAGATCAGGCTCTCTCCTTATTAAATGCTCCTATTACATCGGAGGAGTTACAAGAGGTGCTGAAACAACTTCCTAATAAACAATCCCCTGGACCTGACGGTTTGCCTTACGTGTATTATAAGACCTTCTCAGATATCCTACTACCCCAAATGTTATTGCTATACAACTCCTTCTTACAGGGCTCCCCAATTATAACAGTAATTCCAAAACCTGGAAAAGATCCATTAGAATGGAATCTAGGCCTATAGCTCTCCTTAATTCGGATCTCAAAATATTCACCAAAACTCTAGCTAACCGACTCACTATCTGGCTTCCCTATTTAATACACAAAGATCAGGTGGGCTTTGTCAAGGACCGGCAGGGGGGAGATAATACAAGACGGACTATTGATTTAATAGAGATTGTTAACAAACGCAATGACAGCCTTACTGCTTAGTCTCGACGCTGAAAAAGCATTTGATCGCTTAAATTGGCCATTAATGTTTACCGCCCTGGGGGCCTTTGGCATTGCTGGTTCATTCCTTACTGACCTAAAAGTCCTATATGCCCAACCCATGGCTACAGTAAAAATGTCCCATGCCCACTCTTCAACCTTCCCCATATATAACGGTACACGTCAGGGGTGCCCACTGTCCCTATTGATTTTTGTTCTTTGTATTGAACCCCTTGCAGCAGCTATTAGGGCTCACTCTGACATTCATGGGGTATGGGTGAATAAGGTGGAGTTTAAATTGTCCTTGTTTGCCGATGATATTCTGCTTACATTGACAAACTCACATATTTCACTTCCTAATCTCTTTCACTTACTGGAGACCTATGAGAGACTGTCAGGATACAAAGTCAATACTGCAAAAACTGAATATCTACCCCTTAATTACCCCCCTATTAGTTTAAACAAACTGAAAGCTAATTTCCGTTTTCAGTGGCAAGACACAACGCTACGCTATCTTGGGATCAACCTAACCCCGACCTATGGTTCACTATATGCTCTAAACTTCCCAACCACGTTTCGTGAACTCAGGGTCCTTTTGAACAATGTTTTCTTCCCATATCCTTATTAGGTCGCATAGCAGCGTTCAAGATGACAATTTGGCCTAAACTAAACTATATTTGTTTGAGACCCTTCCAGTCCCTGTACCTAGAAAGGATTTACGGGCCTTTCAAACATGTATGCTGAAATTCATATGGAATGGGAAGAGACATTGAATAGCGTGCGCACTTAAATCTCAGGGGGGCCTACCAACTCCAGATATTACGAGATATTACTGGGCCACACATCTTAGAAGAATACCAGCCTGGGCCAACCTATATGCCTACTCTAGATGGTTAGAAATTGAAAAACTCTGGATAGTCCCTGTTCATCCCAACTCGCTTATATGGTCTCCACTACCAACTACATTAATACCAGAGATGTTAGGACCAATTTCTCTTACTTATCAGATTTGACAAAGATGTAACCGTCAATTCTCCCTAGCCCCTGAAAAGTCTTCAATGACTTCTTTTTTATTTAATCCCTTATTTCCCAAATTTTCGCCTATTGGCATATTATTAGACCTCTGGCACACTCCCATGGTCTCAACACAGTGTTTGTTTCTGGTCAGTCACACTTTCGCACCACCTGAAGCGCCCAAGTGGACTTGACCTGAAGGTGAACTATCATTTTAGGTTATTTTCGGTCTTCTTAATATCAGATTCCCACTTGATCCTTTTCTTTATTTATTGAATATGCCATCGGTGTCATTGAGGAAGCATTTTCTGCTCCTAACTTTACACATTTTGACAGCAGCTAGATGCCTTATAGCGAAATTTTGGAAGAAAACAAACCTGCCTACCCAACTTGACCTTTTCACAAATATCATTGAGGTCAGGAAAATGGAATACCTATCAGCTAGTTTGACTAACGGGATAGATAAGTTTAACAAAACTTTGCAGTTATGGGATGACTTTCTTGAGCCAAGTTCATAGAGAATATGGTGCCTAGTACTGATTACCTTCCCTTATGTGTCATGTGAATGTCGATACCCCTGTCGTTTTCGTTTTTTCTATTTTTACTTTATTTTTTCTTTCCCTCTCTTCTTCTTTACAAGAGGGAATTGATAGATAGCTGGCGGATTGTATACCTTAGATATATAGAAGCCTGAATGTTTAGAATGTGGCTAATACTGCCTTTAACATTCTCAATCCATATTTTCAATGTTTGAATATGCTAATGTTCAATTGTTTCCTTATGTGCTCATGTCCTCTGTACTCCGTGAACAATGATAAGAAGTGTTAACCTGTGATTATTTACCACTTCGTGAGCAAGGATAAGTGGTGTTACCTCTACTATTTCAATAAAAATAAAACAGACAATAAAAAATAAAAAAAATGAACCAGGCCTGGATCCCACAAGACTTGTCTGCACCTTGTGCAGTATAGACAGTTCTAACAGCCTCAACCATCCATCCTTGTACTCAAGTGCACTTATTCCTTTTTTATATATATATATTCCTCCTTCGCCGCCGCTTCTACCAAGACCACCACGTGAGCCTACACGGCCACATCCACCCATTCACCGCCTCCTCAACCTCTTCCTCCTAGATCATTCCTAATTATTATTATTATTTTTTAAGGTCTTTTATGTTATTTTAATTCATTTCCCTATCCACATTTGTTTGCAGAGCAATTGCCATGCTCTTAAGCACATTTTGCTGCCTTTTGCAGCCCTCTAGCTCTTTCCAGGGCTATTTTAGAGCCATTTTAGTGGCCAAAAGTTTGGGTCCCCATTGACTTCAATGCGGTTCGGGTTCGGGGTCAAGTTTGGGTCCCGAACCCGAACTTTTTTTTAAAAGTTCGGCCGAACCTGCCGAACCTGAACATCCAGGTGTCCGCTCAAATCTAATTATTATATTTTAATTGTATGGGCATTCTCGCACGTGGCGATGCCAATGATGTTTATTTTTTTATTGGTTAAGTATTTTTATTTTTATTTTAAGGAAAGGGGAGTTATTGAAACTATTTTTTTTTATATTTGTAAAAACTTTTTTTCAATTTTTATTTTTGTTTTACTTTTTTTAAGTCACCATGGGTGACAATAACTGACAATCATTAGATTGCCCATTGTGTTCATTGATGGCTAAATAGCTATCGTTGAACACTTCATTTGCAATATAACAATACAATGCTGCCACCTAGTGGCCTGTATTTGTATATTCCTGAAATAGAAACTGAAGCCTGCTTGAGGCTTAGGGCTATTTCAGCGATCTGACAGGTTCCCCCATCTCAGTCGGGGAACGCTGTTACCGGAGCGGAAACGCTCGACTTACGCTTCTGGACTGCAAAAATGCCGTAGTCACATTTGACTACGGCATCTGAAGGGTAAAATGTATGCGATCAGCCTTATGGCTGATTGCATACATGTGCCTCAGGTCTCTGCTATTTAAAATAGCAGAAACCAGGTGGCTATGGCGCCTGCTTCAAGTGCGAGCGGGCGCCATGTTTAGGGACCGGACTTTCCCCATACATATATGACAAAGGTCCTTAAGGGGTTAACCTTGTCTACATGATAAATGTCACTTGCTGAGTGAGATAACCTCTTTAAGCCATAAAATTCGATTTTTATATTGACTGGGTTTTGTGCGGGTTCATTTATTGTGAAAAAATCTTTAACTTAGATTAGTATTTATTTAGGTACATATGGCTTTTTTAATCATTTTTTTTTTTTTTTAAAGGTTCGGTGGGCAAAACTTTCCATGTTTCTATGTTTTTTTATGGGGTTCACTGTAAGTTACAAATGGCATTATAACTTTATTCCGAGGTTTGATATGAAAATCAATTTTGTATTTTGTGTTGCCATAGTCTAAGAGCCATCATTTTTGTATTTTTAGTTTTTTGAGGAACAGGCTGAAGTTTTCATTGGTACCATTTTGGGTTAAATATGACTTTTCAATCACTTTTAATAAAATTTTTGGGGAGGTGAGATGAACAAAAAAAAAAAGATTCTGTCAGTTTTTTCTTTATTTTTTATGGGATTTACCATGCGGTAAAATTGACTTGTTAACTTTATTCTGCGGATTGGTACAAATTTATATAGTTTTTTCATGTTTTGCTACTTTTGCATCATAAAGTCACTTTTTTTTATTAGGAATAATTTGTACTTTGCATCACCATGTTTTAACACCAATAACACCCCCTGTGTGAGGACCTTTTTTTTTTTTTTTTTAGAGAGGAGGGACAGGCTATAGTTTTTAAAGGTATTAAGTTGTTAAGCCTCCAGTTGTCACGGTTACTTTTGGGAGCCTGCGATCGGGTCTTGGGGGTGTACTGAAAGAACCCAATCTGTCTGTAAGCCATTTAGGTGCTATGGTTGCTATTGACTGCAGCATCTAAGGCAGGGATCTCAAACTGCGGCCCTCCAGCTGTTGCAATACAACGCATTGTGGGAGTTGTAGTTTTGCAACAGCTGGAGGGCCGCAGTTTGAGATGCCTGATCTAAGGGGTTAGGCTACTTTCACACCTGCGTTCAGGTGTCTGCTCGTGAGCTCCGTTTGAAGGGGCTCACAAGCGGCCCTGAACGCAGCCGTCTGGCCCTAATGCATTCTCAGTGGAGGCGGATACACTGAGAATGCAGCCGTCTGCCAGCGCTCAGCCTCCGCTCCGCTCAGTGAGCGGACACCTGAACGCTGCAAGCAGCGTTCGGGTGTCCGCCTGGCCGTGCGGAGGCAAGCGGATCCGTTCCGACTTATAATGGAAGTCAATGGGGACGGATCCGCTTGAAGATGACACCATATGGCTCAATCTTCAAGCGGATCCGTCCCCCATTGACTTTCAATGTAAAGTCTGAACGGATCCGCTCGGGCTACTTTCACACTTAGAAATTTTTCTAAGTTATAATGCAGACGGATCCGTTCTGAACGGAGCCACCGTCTGCATTAATATGAGCGGATCCGTTCAGAACGGATCCGTTCAGAACGGATCCGCTCGAACGCTAGTGTGAAAGTAGCCTTAGCCAGCAGGGATTGGAGTCAGTTACAATCTTGGCCACTGCAGCAGGAGCATGGCTGTGTATTCCTGCTGCGGATGGTGCATGTTTAACCACTTCAACCCCGCTAGCTGAAACCCCCAAACTTACCACCCAAATTAATTTTACCTCCTTTTCTTCTCACTAATAGAGCTTTCATTTGGTGGTATTTCATTGCTGCTGACATTTTTACTTTTTTTGTTATTAATCGAAATGTAACGATTTTTTTGCAAAAAAATGACATTTTTCACTTTCAGCTGTAAAATTTTGCAAAAAAAACGACATCCATATATAAATGTTTCGCTAAATTTATTGTTCTACATGTCTTTGATAAAAAAAAAAATGTTTGGGCAAAAAAAAAAAAATGGTTTGGGTAAAAGTTATAGCGTTTACAAACTATGGTACAAAAATTTGAATTTCCGCTTTTTGAAACAGCTCTGACTTTCTGAGCACCTGTCATGTTTCCCGAGGTTCTACAATGCCCAAACAGTAGAAAACCCCCACAAATGACCCCATTTCGGAAAGTGGACACCCTAAGGTATTCGCTGATGGGCATAGTGAGTTCATAGAACTTTTTATTTTTTGTCACAAGTTAGTGGAAAATGATGATTTTTTTTTTTTCTTACAAAGTCTCATATTCCACTAACTTGCGACAAAAAATAAAAAATTCTAGGAACTCTCCATGCCCCTCAGGGAATACCTTGGGGTGTCTTCTTTCCAAAATGGGGTCACTTGTGGCGTAGTTATACTGCCCTGGAAATTTAGGGGCCCAAATGTGTGAGAAGTAGTTTGCAATCAAAATCTGTAAAAAAATGACCGGTGAAATCCGAAAGGTGCACTTTGGAATGTGGGTCCCTTTGCCCACCTAGGCTGCAAAAAAGTGTCACACATCTGGTATCGCCGTACTCAGGAGGAGTTGGGGAATGTGTTTTGGGGTGTCATTTTAAATATACCCATGCTGGGTGAGAGAAATATCTTGGCAAAAGACAACTTTTCCCATTTTTTTTATGCAAAGTTGGCATTTGGCAAGATATTTAAATAAATCATCATTTTCCGCTAACTTGTGACAGAAAATAAAAAATTCTAGGAACTCGCCAATACCCGGGGCACTATGGTGGAATTATTACTACTGTGGATGTGGGGGGGCGTTATTATTCTTGGGCACAATATTGAGAGCGTTATCAGGCGGCAGAGAATTATTACTATTGGTGGGACTTTAGAGAGCATTACTATTATGTGGGAGACTATCTGTATTGTACTGTTATTTCTGCAGTCTAGTATTTGGGGGCATTGGGGATCACAGCTGGCACAGTATTGGGGTTAGCAGCAGGATAACACTGTTGGGGCAACAGGAGGAAGAGAATGATTGAAAAGTGAGGAATTGAAGATATCTGTGTGGCAGAGAGAAGACGTGGCCGAAATAACTCATCATAGCAGTCTGCTCCCAGTGGAGAAGATGAGGAAAGAGAGCATCTACATCACAGGAGGGATCACTGGATATAAGAGGATGTAAGTGTGATAAGCACCCGCAAATCCCGTCGTACTATGCCACAGTTGCCATCCAGGTCTTGTCCATTAGAGACTTCTGGAGGTGAATCCACTGGGAGCACAGTAAACATTTAAGATTGGTTGGTGTGCCCATGGTAAAATCGTGATTGTATGTACAATCGGTTAAAATAAAATTATCGATTTTGTGCTGGAAATCAAATAACTTTGCTGTCACCACTCTTCGTATTGAATTGGGGCGAAGAGACCCTGGCTAGCTATTCCTAAAGAGAAGGAACGGTTATTTGCAACCTAGCTAATAAATCAACAATGTATAAAAATAAGACAATGCTATAGTGTGTCTCTTCTGAGGACAGAGTTCTTAGCGTAGACCAAATAATCAGGTAACAAGGGCAAAACTGGAACGATTAAATCGTTAGTTTTCTTATAAAAGCTATACACAGAAGGATACATTAAAACTGAGAGATAAATATACCTGCCAGTCAAACAGCTTGGTTGGATAGAAATAAGTAGAGATGGAAATGAATAGAATGTCTGTAAGTTCAAAATTACAGTGGTAAAGTCTTGTAAACGATAAAGTCTTTGCAAAGAAAAATCCAAGATGGCGGGGTGCCCGTGTCCAGTGGGTGATCGTGATGTTATTCGACTTCAGATGGTAGATGAAGGACCCCCAGACCTGAGTGGGTCACTGTGTTTTTACCCACTCTGTAGCTGGGATTGGCTATGACACGCACAAGTCCATCCTTGTGTAATTGGAACAGGGGGCAGTTCTTGTCCCAGAGAGAGAAAATCTGGCAGAATCCTTGCTTTGCTAGTTTTTAAGAAATAAAATTAATATTTATAATCAGTAGAACTTTACGAATCATCTGATACCAAATATCATTGGAAGACAATACAGCGTGCCTGAGAACCTTTATATCTCAAAGAGGGAATTTCCGATTTGCTTGTGGATTTCCTGGAAGGTGTGTTAGAATAACCCCAACAATTTCAGAAGAGATTGTTCATTTCGTATTTTCCTAACCCATGAAGAAAATATGCAATCTATGGATTGGAGGTGACTTTAAGCTCATCTTCCTTCTTGTACCAACCAACTGTGTTATACGGATCTGTCATTCTTTCTTGAAGTTTCTGACCAGGCTTAGGGGTGTTAAGATTCCTGATGTGCTGGGGCCAATCAGACTAGCGAGAGGGCACTTTTACAGGGTTTTGTCAAGATAATATTAGATTGATGGATACTTAACCTGGCAGGGGGTGCTCCTAGGGCCAAGAGGAATCTTTTGGCAAGGACTTGCTAATTTTACCTCTGCTCTGTGAGTTATAGCTGGAAAGGTGAATTAACTTCTGGGTTGAAAAAGTTTTAACTCTTTGTGTGAATGAGAGGGCTCTTGTGATTCTGTAATTTGAAACCAGGATGCATTCGCGATTTCTTTGGTATTGTCGGGATCGTGAAGCATTACAGTAAGATGTATGTATTTTTCTGTATGTGTGATAGTGTGGATTGTCATGTCCATCCAAATATTTATTTAGCATTAGGGCTTCAGGAGAAGTGGGGAGGGTGTTTGAGGTCCATTTCAATTTCCACCTCAGGCAGCAGAGAATCGTCCCTTACTGCATGAACTGACTACACACAAGCTTTGCTTAAAAGGCTTGTCCAGGATCACCGCCGTTTTTAGCTAGCCCATCTAGCATATTTGTCCTAATACGGGCTGTGGACAGAGTCACATATGCTGCTGAAGCCAATGAATGACCCCAGTGATGACAACCCCTGAAGCGCCTTGTAACCCAGCTGCTTGGATACTAATCATGAAGCCAATTTTTGGCTAAAGCAGCGCACGTTACCCCCTCTACACCCAAAAGTAAACAAGCCTGGGACTGAAAGATCGCCAAATGCAGCCAGCACGGGGGACAGGAGTGACAGGAACCAGGTGATTTATTTTTTTATTTTATTAGGTCAAACACCATAGTGGGCCTAGTGAAAAGCCAAGGAAATCCCCAAAATGCTGGTCGGATCATGCGGCATCTCAGATAACCACTTTAAGTTTGTAACCATAAAAATTCATAGGCATCAGCTTGATGCACACAGGTCTTCATAGGAGATATATACTCCAAACAAGACAACTTTTTCTAGTTTTCAACAATAGGCCAAGATAAAGGTTCAAAGAGATTTGCAACTGAGTTATGAGACAGCACCAATATTTATTTATTTGACATGTCTTAGGTACTACTAGTACTAGGCAACTTTTTAACTTGTTCTATGTTCATGTATATAGTTACATTTATTACAGTTTACATAAGTACGGTAACTTTGTAAAAGGTATAACATTTTTAATATACAATTGCTCTTTTGGTAATACATACTGACATGAGTTAACAGCAGTCTGTCTGTTTTATCAGATGTCCAACATGACCTCAGTTAGTCAGTCACAGTTGGGAGGGGCGCACCCTGCGGCCACTCGCTTACTGCCATGTCTGCCGGACGCTATTAAAATGTATCCAGACAGAGCAGCTGAGCCCACCCCAATTTTTGACCTACTTCCATTTCCATCATGAAATATATAAAGTAGGTCAAAGATGTTTGCTAATTTTTCAGCTGTTTTGGACTGGTTCAGAAACAGTATTCCAATGTGGCACATTTAACTCTGCTAATCTTCTAAAATAACTGTATTCTAGGAATCAATGTGAGCAATGTGTTTATTACTTAATGTTGAAATCACCTATTATTTTAAAGGCAAAGGCTGTAATTTTAAGCACCACTCAAGTTTTAACGTGATGCCATCGTCTACCGCATATGAAATTAGAAAGTAAATCACTTAGGTGCTACAGTGACCATTAAAGGGAGTCTGTCACTAAAATGTGATGTTATACACCACTTACATGGCTTTCTAGCACACCTATCCATGATTCAAATGGTACAGCGGGATATTGGCCGGTCCTCTGGATGACGCAAGGGACTTGCAGGGCAGGCCAAGGAAGAGACTGGTGAGGAGTAATGTAAAAAGAAGGCAGAGCAGCCTGGGCTCCTACACACCGAACGCCGCCCCTGGGCACTTGCGAGCCCTCATTTGCATATGGATTAAACTGCCTTTTTCCTGCAGGTGAAAGTCAGAAGAAAACTACAAAGGTACCATTTGAGGTGTGCCAGAGAGTCATATTTTGGTGACAGACTCCCTTTAACATATATATGGATTACTTTTTATCTTCTCTATGACATCTCACTTATAGTTGGTTACTAGTTTCAACCTCTACTTCTAAAATTCAACTTCATGCCAGCAACCTGCAAAACAGAAGACAAGACTGGAAGATTCAACTGAACTAAATAGCCAGACAGACTTGAATTGTTAAAGGGATTGTTCTGGGACAAAAAATAAGTGGTTGTTGTACAAATGTAAATGATAAATCTTAATTATGTACATTATTTCTGAATCCTGCACTGTTGGTTCGATTTCAGATCCCCTCTGACTATGCATCATTATTGTGCTTTATTTTACATTTACACAACTAAATGATCATTTAAGTCTTCATAAAACCCCTTTAACGCTGCTCTTAATTGGATAGACAGCAGTTTTGGTTACTCTTGAGAAAGATTTGTATTATAGGTACTAAGTTTTGGTTTGCAATTTTCGCCCAATTTTACAAAAGTTAAAAGATACTGTATAAGCTTGTGTAGTTATGACAAAACTATCTTCTGCATAAGATCTCATACACACAGCAAAGCTATGCATACCATGTGCTGTGGCATATTGAGTTCCTGTGAGTTTCTATTACAGACCTTTACACACTTTGCTGCCCTACGGTGTCTCCATGAGGCCCTGGAAATTCCTTTAAAAGCAATGGTTCTAGATGAGAACACCTCTGTAATACTGTATGTGGTGGGGTATACCACTGATTCATATGGAAAAGCATCCTTGTGCCTCTCTATTCAATCTGGCATGATATTGGCCAACAGATATTTATAGTAGCTGTAGTACAAATCCATATGTATCATGGCCATGTGCTTGGGTACTAAGCCTGAATTTACACCACTACAGCTTCACAGCAGAATCTTTGAGCTCCCCCTTGATGAAAGTGAAGAAGAGCAATCCTGAGTCACTCTGATATTCATAGAGAGTACTGAGCAGCCAGAAAGTAGCTGCACAATCCTCTGTATCCCTCCCTGCACTCATCACTAGGATCAGTGCTGGGAGGAAAAAAGAAAGCGGAACACCAGTGTTCAGCCCCCTGCAATGGATGGACAATGGAGGTTGTGGTACTGTGAGACAGGGTGAGCAGGGGAAGTATAAGGAACAGTCTGTGTAACAGAGGTGGCATGAGAAACGAACTATATAACATAGGGGCATAAGATGCTTTCTGTATAACAGGGGTTATATGGAGCAATATCTGTAACAGAGGGGGTATAAGGAGAGACTGGTGAGAGAGATGGGGGTATGGAGAGCAGTCTATGTACTGTCAATGTTAATATCAGCCTTCCTACAGCAGGGTGATGCCTAGAGGGGTGAGTAACTCACTGGACTCCAGGTATTCAACATTAACCCTTTTTCTGCTCTAGATCACCAGGGATACTGACATTTACCCCTTTTCAGCTCCAGGCCTCAGTGATGTTACCATATACCCATTAATTACCCTAGCTGATTTTGGCAAATTATTTATACGACAACAGGGCTCGACTCCTGCGGGAACGTGTAGGAACGGCGTTCCTGCACTTTTTTCATAGTAGGAACGCCGTTCCCTTTCAGGGCCTCCCATCTTTAATGCTGGGCAAAAGGACCAGGAAGCGGTGAAGGCTTTGTACTCACCACTTCCTGGTCCTCTGTAGGTAACGCGCTTGAAGTTAAAATATACTATTGGATTAGAGACGCCCGGACGCTGCATCATTGGTGGGTAGACTTGCGCCTTCCCCCCACCCTTCCCAGTATTAAAAATCATTGGTGGGCAGTGCGCCCTCCCCCCGCCCTTCCCAGTATTAAAATCATTGGTGGGCAGTGCGCCCTACCCCCCCAGTATTAAAATCCTTGGTGGGCAGTGCGCCCCCCCAGTATTAAAATAATTGGTGGGCAGTGCGCCCCCCCATTATTGGTGGCAGTGGCAGTTCCGATCGGAGTCATAGCAGTATAATGCTGGGGCTCCGATCGGTTACCATGGCAGCCAGGACGCTACTGAAGTCCTGTCTGCCATGGCCAGTTACTCTGCAGCAATATACTTACATGCGCTGTGGCCACCCGGTTGCTCCTTCTTCTTGTAACTCACAGGTCTGTGTGGCACATTGCTATAAGCATAAGCAATGCGCCGCACAGACCTGTGAGTTACAAGAAGAAGGAGCACCGGGCGGCCACAGCGCATGTAAGTATGCTGCTGACTAACTGACCATGGCAGCCAGATAGTCTTCAGTAGCGTCCTGGCTGCCATGGTAACCGATCGGAGCCCCTGCATTACACTGCTGGGACTCCGATCGGAACTGCCGCTGCCACCAATGATGGGGGGGGCACACTGCCCACCAATGATTTTAATACTGGGGAGGGCGCACTGCTCAACAATGATTTTAATACTGGGGAGGGGGGCGAGGACACACTGCCCACCAATGATTTTAATACCGGGGGGGGGGGCTGGGCGCACTTTCTGCCCACCAATTATTTTTTTAATACTGGGGAGGGGAAGGGGAGGGCGCACTGCCCACCAATGATTTTAATACCGGGGAGGGGGGGAGGGCGCAGTGCCCACCAATGATTTTAATACCGGGGAGGGCGCACTGGGGGCTGATGGAAAGGCACTGGGGGCTGATGGAGAGGCACTGGGGGCGGGTGAGAGGCACTGGGTGCTGATGGAGGGGCACTGGGGGCTGATGGAGAGGCACTGGGGGTGGGTGAGAGGCACTGGGTGCTGATGGAGAGGCACTGGGGGCTGATGGAGAGGCACTGGGGGCCGATGGAGAGGCACTGGGGGCTGGTGAGAGGCACTGGGTGCTGATGGAAAGGTATTGGGGGCTGATGGAGAGGCACTGGGGGCTGGTGAGAGGCACTGGGGCTGATGGAGAGGCACTGGGGGCTGGTGAGAGGCACTGGGGCTGGTGAGAGGCACTGGGGGCTGATGGAGAGGCACTGGGGGCTGGTGAGAGGCACTGGGGGCTGATGGAGAGGCACTGCTGGCTGATGGAGAGGCTACTGGGGGCTGCTATGAGGCTACTGGGGGCTGATATATGCCTATTGGGGGCTGCTATAAGGCTACTGGAGGCTACTATAATGCTACTGGGGGCTGCTATAAGGCTACTGGGGGCTGCTATAATGCTACTGGGGGCTGCTATGAGGCTACTGGGGGCTGCTATGAGGCTACTGAGGGCTGTTATGGGGCTCTTATCTGAGGTCTGATTGAGGGTCATTCATATTGGGGTCTGGGCTGAGTTGTGATCTGAGGTCTTATTGGGGTCTTGTTAACATTAGGGATCTTATTGGGGCTGTCAGCTGAGGTCTGATTAACATTGGGGGTCTAATTGGTAGTCTGACCTGAGGTGTAATGAAAAATATATTTTTTCCGGAGCAGCTTGGAGAAAAAAGGCCTCACCGTCTCCCACACTCCTTCTGCCCTGCCAAGCGAGCCAGCACCCCTGAGGCCAAGCCAGCCAGCACCCCTGAGACCAAGCCTGCCAGCACCCCTGAGGCCAAGCCTGCCAGCACCCCTGAGGCCAAGCCTGCCAGCACCCCTGAGGCCAAGCCTGCCAGCACCCCTGAGTCTTCAGAACTGTAAGTAAGGAGCTTATAATATGAAAGAGACGAATTACGCCTGAACAGACAAATAGCACAAATTCCAGTTTTTGTTTACATTTTATGTTGCACTGAATTTTCTGCGAAATATATATATATATATTTATTATTATTATTATTTTTTTTGGGGGGGGGGGGGGGGTCGGCAGTGGATCTTGGGTGAGTTCCCACACTTTTTTCCCCAGGACTTGACCCCTGTACGACAATATTTATTTGCTGCTGATTTGAAATCTTGTAAAGATATCATGTGTTTCTGGTGATGTAAGAGAGATAGCAGTAGAGATGTCTACTCAGCTCCTTAGTGGATATCTGTAAGTCATAGGAGAAGGAGAGTTGCTGAAGGAGTACACAGGGTATATGGAGCCATCTTGAAAGAGATGTAGCAGCAGTGAGCTGAGATTTTCATTGGGTGGAGGATGAGAAACTATCATGTGGTCCGATGCTAAACAAGATGGAGAATTCCAGACTCTTGAGAGACAACTGTAATGCACACACATCTTTGCCTCTTTACTCTCCAGCACCTTGCCCATTTCTTTTTTCCTTACACTTGCCATCCATAGTGTCCCAAATGGTAATAATGCCCCCTTTTGTGAATAACACAGTAATAATGACCCTTGTGTGTTCCTTATGTGGCAGTGCCTCCCTTTGCCATTTTCCCTACACAGTAGTAATGTCCTCTTTGTTCCCCCATACAACAGTAATGTCATCTATAGACTTTCCAATGCCCCCTGTATTTTCCCACCTACAATATTGTACATTGTTAATAATACATGTCCTCTTTTGCCCCTTTTACACAGATAAAAAAAGAACACTGAGATGCACCTAAGCCAGTCCCCATGACAAGCAGCTGCACAAGTGGTCCTCTGCCTCCACACTTCTGTCCTCGGCCCAGCACGGATAATGCAAAGCAGTGACATCAGTTTGCCGTCCTCTCCATGGGCCAGACCTCTTGGAAGCAACAGACCTAAAGCAGTCTGTTGCTTACAGACCAAGTTGCTGAGCAGGAAGCCAATGGCTCTCTGCTCTGCCAAAGACTTCAGCTATATCTGCATCCTGAGGATGCACATCCAGTTGAAGATCCAGATAAAAGTGGTACTTGGCCAGTTGGGCCCTCTTATCCCCCCAGGCCCAGTCATGGTCGCATCCAGTGCAACTGTGATTGTTAGATCACTGGTCCTGGCCGTAAGTGATTGTGATATGTGGCCCTCAGATTGAGTTTGGTGCCAACAGAAACACATTATTTCTGTAATAAAATAGTATCCAGTTCTTATATATCTTTTATATTTTACATTTTGTTCTACATAAAGCTGTATAGCAGCTAAACAAGTGATGACTCTGTACACTGTAAATCTGTTCTCTTTCCACCAGCAGCCATTTCTGTAACTTTATATGGAATATAGTCAACAGATTTATGTTCCATCTCTGCCAGTCTGAAGTGCGAAGTTCACTCCGCTCATAATAAATCCATTCCTGCCGTTGGAAAAGATTCCCTGGCGTCAGCGAAGCATGGCAGCTGGATTATGGTGTATTTGAAGATAAATGAAACAGGCAATTAGCATCTAACATGGGTACTTCTAAATCTCTGGTTATGAAAACGATGAGGCTGCAGAAGACAGTGCCAGTAAATCAGCTTTACTATGTCTTATTAAAGCACAAACACACAATGACAGTAGTTTACAAACAACATAACCTTGAATTGTAATACTGTAGGTTAATAATGTTTGTCGTTTAAGTGGGACCTCACGCAGTTAGTTCACAGGCTACTAAATGACAGGAGGTAATAAGCGTAAGGGTTCAGCCACATCTGCAGATTTTCAGCAGTCGAAATGTATGCAGAAAATGCACAGCATTTAGGCCCCTTTCACACGAGCGAGTATTCCGCGCGGGTGCGATGCGTGAGGTGAACGCATTGCAGCCGCACTAAATCTGGACCGATTCATTTCTATGGGGCTGTGCACATGAGCGGTGATTTTCAGGCATCACTTGTGCGTTGCGTGAAAATCGCAGCATGCTCTATATTGTGCGTTTTTCACGTAACGCAGGCCCCATAGAAATGAATGGGGTTGCGTGAAAATCGCAAGCATCCGCAAGCAAGTGTGGATGCGGTGCGATTTTCACGCACGGTTGCTAGGTGACGATCGGGATGGGGACCCGATCATTATTATTTTATATATTTATTATATATATATATATAACATGGTTATAAGGGAAAATAATAGCATTCTGAATACAGAATGCATAGTACAATAGCGCTGGAGGGGTTAAAAAAATAATAATAATAATTTAACCTTAATCCACTTGCTCGCGCAGCCCGGCTTCTCTTCTGTCTTCTTTTGTGAGTAATAGAACCTTTGATGACGTCACTACATTTATCACATGGTCCGTCACATGGTCTATCCCCATGGTGAACAAGTGGATTAAGGTGAGTTAAATTATTTATTTATTTTTTTAACCCCTCCAGCCCTATTGTACTAAGCATTCTGTATTCAGAATGCTATTATTTTCCCTTATAATGGCGATTTAGATTGTGTGATGGCTGTCACATTCAAGTATCGCAGTGTAGCAGGGCAGCAATAGGAATGAATGGGATCGCAGTGTGACCACAAGTTTGCTGCGACAGCAGAATCTCAATAAATCGAACTCTGCTACTGTAAGACACTCCTGTTTCGAGGTCCACTGGGGCCCCCAGAAATTCTCGTGGGTCTCAGCCTGCGGGGGACCCCATTGGCGTAGCGGGACAGGCCTTCGGTTCTGACTCCTTTGCGGGCGGACGCGGTTCCGGCGTATCCATACTGGGCCGCTTGAGCGTCCGCGTGCACGCTTGAGAGGAGGGTCGCAATGGGTTACGCGGCCAAACGTACGCGCATCTTATTCGCTACGCCGGCCGCTGACGGGGGATATACCTGTACATAAACTCTAGTAGATTAGAGGGCAGGCATGGGTTAAGTGATCAATGACCAGCCAAGGGTACACAAGTGTCAGGGATTAGGATAATCATATGGCCTATGAGGAATAGACACATGGCACTCTGTGATTGGCTAGCAGGTGTTTAAGAGGTGATCTCCCTGGCTGGTCAGTGCCCACTGTTGTTTTGACAACCCAGGTGTATGTTGCTGTTCACATTCTTCCAGACTACCTTTGCATGACCTCTGCCTTTCTCAATCCATCTCTAAAGACTGCCTGTGGGGAACTTCTATGCGGAACAGTTTGTCTCATGTTGGACCTCGGATCAGACCCTGGAAATGTCTCGTCCCAGGTACTATGTGACACAGACTATTACTGTGCATATGATCTTTGGCCTTGTCTGGCTGTCCTTTGTGAGTTTTCCTGCACAAGTTATTATTTGGTTACCTGCATATGAGTTCTGGTCTGGACTGTACTGCCGTAATTTAATAAATCCATCATTGTTTAAACTGTCTGGTTGTTTGGGGTTCTGCACCATTACAGCTATACTGCAATACTTGACCAAGATTGCCGTGTAGTCCTAGCCTTAAAAGTGTTGTTCCACTATATCCAACAGTTTGGTTATATCTAGCAGTCCCATGGAGAGATAATTAAAGAACTTAGGGAGAATTTATCATTGGAGCTGGGTTGGAGGCTTTTTTTTAGACCACACACCTGCAGCAAATTTATATTAGATGGTGCTTGGTTTTATTAAATTTGGCACAAATGTGATGTGTTTTAACCACTGTCGGTGAAAGTATGCAAGGGGGTTGTCTGGCGTAGTGATGCAATGTTTTTGCTACTTTTTTAAAAGTTTTATCATTTCTATTTGGAGGAAAGAAGGGATAGGAGCAACATCAAGATCTTTAAAGTGTACCTAAACTTTCAGATAACTTTTCAAAATAAGCTGCCATGTCTGTACATGAGTGATAGCACTTGTTAACAGTTTTCCCCTTTGCGTGTGCACCTACTGTATTATTTTCAGTTGTCTCAACTGGGGGGTGGAAACTAGCTGCTCATTATGTCTGCCTTATTTTCACCCACACTACTCATTTATGCAAAGTTGGTGAAAGTACAGTGATCATTTACACACGTGGACAAAATTGTTGGTACTGAAGGAAGGCGCAAGGGGCCGTCATTGATAGAAGGTATGTGTCACCGAGGTTCCTGGCCTCGGTGAGGTAAGAGCCGGTAGTTTTAAGTGTCAGCGGCAGCTAGTGCTGATTAACACTGTTTGTTGTTAGTATGGCTGTAAAGCCGATCCGGACTGGCTCTTACTGGGAGTAGCCAAAGTGCTGGGTGGGTGTCTACTCCCCACGCTCCAGGCTGGGTCTTTATTGGCCTATATAAAACCCAGCCAGCAGTCTCCGCTGTGGGTGGATTATCCTCCATCTGACAGAGAAGCTGTGGAGTCCCTGTGTTTTGGGACCTGTGATGTTGTGCCGTACTAAAGGGCTGAGAGCCGCATGCCGGGAAACAGTCCCCTAAAGCCTGCTGTGGACTGCGGGTGGAAAACTGCTGACCAGGTGAAGGCTTTTTGTGGTGTGAACAGACACCAAAACTAAAAATTGTTACTTTTTGTTTTTCCTTGTGTGTGAATAAAACACTGAACTATTTAAGTTAGACTTTGTGGTTGCCTCTGTACTGCGTCCGCTAGCCTGTCTACCAGAGCAAAAATGATGGTACCCCTAGAAAAGATGTAAAATAGTTTGACCATAGGGACCTGTTAATCTAAGGGTACTTTCACACTTGCGTTTTTCTTTTCCAGCATAGAGTTCCGTCCTAGGGGCTCTATACCGGAAAAGAACTGATCAGTTTTATCCCCATGCATTCCGTTCAGGATGTCTTCAGTTCAGTCTTTTTGACTGATCAGGCAAGGATAAAACTGCAGCATGCTACGGTTTTATCTCTGGCCCAAAAAACTGAAGGCTTGCCATAGGAATGTATTAGTGCCAGATCCAGCATTCAAAATACCAGAATGCCAGATCCATCCTTCAGGTTTGCGCAGAAGGGGGAAAAAAATAAATGCCGGATCCGTTTTTCTGGATGACACCAGAAAGACGGATCCGGCATTTCAATGCATTTTTCTGACCAGGCATTTTTAAGATCAGGATCCTTACAAATGCCGCAAGTGTGTTTTGCCGACGGAACTGCTTGCCGGATCACTCTGCCTCAAGTGTGAAAGTAGCCTAAAGTGTGTCCTGTAATTGGCATCACACATGTCTTCAAACTTGTAATCAGTCAGTCTGCCTATTTGAAGGGTGAAAAGTAGTCATTGTGCTGTTTGGTATCATGGTGTGCACCACACTGAACATGGACCAAAGAAAGCTAAGGGGAGAGTTGTCTCAGGAGATTAGAAAGAAAATTATAGAAAAGCATGTTAAATGTAAAGACTATTAGACCATCTCCAAACTTGAGGTTCCTGTCTGTTACTACAGTTGCACATATTATTCAAAAGTTTAAGGTGTACAATCCTCCCTGGATGTGGCTGCAAGTGGAAAATTGAAGAGACAGATAATATGAATGGTAACCAAAAAGCGTAAAACAACTTCCAAAGAGATTAGAAGTGAACTCCAAGGTCAAGATACATCAGTATGAGATTGCACCATCTGTTGCTGTCTTAGCCGAAATGGACTTAATAGAAGATGGCCAAGAAGGAAACCACTGCTGAAGCCAAATCATAAAAAAGCGAGACTGGAATTTGCCAAAATGCATATGGACAAGCCACAAAGCTTCTGGGAGACAGTCCTTTGAACATATGAGACAAAACTGGAGCTTTTTGGCAAGTCATATCAGCTCTATGTTCACAGATGTAAAAATAAAGAAAAGAACATGGTACCTACTGTGAAACATGGAGAAGGGTCGAATATGTTTTGGGGCTACTTTGCTGCATCTGGCACAGGGTATCTTGAATATGTTCTGGGTACAATGAGATCTCAAGACTATCAAGGCATTCTGGAGTGAAATGTGCTGCCCTGTGTCAGAAAGCTTGGGCTCAGTCGCAGGATATTGGTCCTTCAACGGGATAATGACCCAAAACACATAGCTAAAAACATCCAGAATGGCTAAGAGCAAAGCATTGGCCTGAAGTGGCCTTCTATGAACTCCGATCTAAATCCTATTGAACATCTGTGGAAAGAGCTGAAATGTGCAGTCTGAAAAAAGGCACCCTTTAAGCCTGAGATAGCTCACAAGGAGTGGGCCAAAATACCTGTGGACAGACGCAGAAGCTTCATTGAGAGTTACTGAAATCACTTGATTGCAGAGATTGTGTCAAAATTTGGTGCAACAAAATATTAAGTCAAGGGTACCATCGTCTTTGTCCAAAACAGTTACATTGGGGTACTTTCACACTTGTGGCAGAGGATTCCGGCAGGCAGTTCCGTCGCCGTAACTGCCTGCCGGATCTGGCAATCTGGACGCAAACGGATGCATTTGTCAGACTGATCCGGATGCGGATCCCTCTGACAAATGCATTGCAATACCGGATCCGTCTTTACGGTTGTCATCCGGAAAAACGGATCCGGTATTTATCTTCACATTTTTAAAGGTCTGCGCATTCTGGCAAGTGTTCAGGATTTTTGTCCAGAGAGAAAACTGCAGCATGCTGCGGTATTTTCTACTGCAGAAAAACTTAAAAGGGACTGAACTGATGCATACTGAATGGAATGCTCTCCATTCAGAATAGATAGGATAAAACTGATCAGTTTTTTTTCCGGTATTGAGTCCCTGTGATGGAACTCAATACCGGAAAATAAAAATGCTAGTGTGAAAGTACCCTTAGTTTGTTTTATAAATTATTCTGTTGAACCACAATTCAAAAGCCATTTCTGATTTTCATTAGTTGATTTTCAGTAAAAAAAAAAGTATTACTTTTGTCAGCTTCAAGTTATTTCAGTGACCATTGTGTGTTTTTCTTATTTTTAACTGAAGGGTACCAACAATCTTGTCCACGTGTGTAAATGTGTTCTAGTGTCCCCAGGGTTATTTTATAAACCCTTTTGACGTGTATTTCTTGTCTCAATGCTGTTTTTATTCAAATAGCAACATTTTTCTCCCATAGACCTCCGTTATATTTTTTTGCTTCGAAATAATGCATAAGGTAAGGCGTGGTGCACCCCAATGGAAAATAAGTCCAGAGAGTCAGGGTCTGCAATAAACCAGGGTGCTTCTTTACTGGAGGAATTCCAGGTACAAAACAATACAGGCAAGGCATAGGGCTGGCTTCTCCAGTCTCCTCCATGGCAGAAGAAGGGTTTGTATGTTGAGGAAAGGCTTGAGTCAGCTGTCCCTCTGTCTCCTCAGAAGGCTGGTACCCTGGTCCAAGGATGGTGATCCAGGGTCTGTGGCAGCGCATCCTTGTCTCAGCGTCTTCTTCTGGTCACTCAGTAGTCTGGCAGAGTCTCACCCTGGCAGAAGAAGGGTTTAATGCTGAGGAAAGGCCTGAGCTAGCTGTCCCTCTCTCTCAGAAGGCTGGCATCCTGGTCAAGGGCCCACGGTCTGTAGCTCAGTAGTACAGGTGGCTTCTTGGTGACAGGGGTAGTGACCCATGGTCTGTGGCTCAGCGTCCCCATATCATCGTCTTATTCTGGTCACTCATGCAGGCTGGCATGAGTCTCCTCTCCAAGCACTGGTCCCTAACTGCAGAACACTAGGGGCTCTGACTGCTCTCCTTATATACAGTTTTAGCTAGACTAGCACCTTCTAGTGGGAGGGGTGGAGTGGAGAAACTCAGCACAAACAGATACATTGTTTCAGCTCCCGTCTGGTATAGACTTACATTAAAGCTTCAATAATACTCAATGGCAGTGACACAGCAGGTTTTCCAGACAAAAACAAGTTTCCAGACATAACATAGCTAAAACTAGAAATGTTAAAGGTCAGGCTGTCTGCTTTTGGTGGTAAACAAGTCTGGGGTTTTCCCCTCCAAAACATGGTATTCTTCAAAGGGAACCTGTCACCTGGATTTTGTGTATAGAGCTGAGGACATGGGTTGCTAGATGGTTGCTAGCACAACCGCAATATACAGCCCCCATAGCTCTGTGTGCTTTTATTGCGTAAAAAAAACAATTTGATACATATGCAAATTAACCTGAGATGAGTCCTGTCCCTGAGATGAGTCTGGATGTGACCGGATATTGTGGATGTGCTAGCGGCCATCTAGCAACCCATGTCCTCAGCTCTATACACAAAATCCCGGTGACCGGTTCCCTATGGCAGCTGTGGAAAATTGCCAGCTTCTCAAAGTCCTAACAGTCTCTTAGTATTGATTAACCCTTTCCACAGAGCCATGTAAATACAGTAATAATGAACATGATATATATCACAACATATAAAATGAAGGTACACAGTATTAAACAGTATAAGTTAACCCTTTCAAGAGAAATAAAGTAAGAAGTATTAACTTTGCATATGGGGATATAGGCAAATGTCCACAAATGTCAATGTACTCCCTACTCTAGGGCACTACACTGAAAATCCCTGTCTATATGCCACCTTAGAGTATATGGACATCATGGAGCAGAGTCCCCTCAATCAGCTAGAAGAGGGAGACACTGGTTTGGACCCAGCCCATTCATTCATTGCACAGGCAGCCATTTATTTGTGAATGTCTGGTTAGGCATGGCTTTCCCATTAACTGTTGCCCCATCTTTGATATAAACGGGGTTCTCTCGAACAAAGTCCTATGGGGAGGCTTATCATGAGGTTAATTTTTGAAGTCTGCTTTTGCTGTAATTTGCGACAAATTATTAAATGTCTTAAGATGTTACTCCATTTTCTACCCCACCCCTTTACTGGAGTACATTTGCAACAATTTTTGTGATATTTCAAAAACTCAGATGATAAATCTGACTTAAATCAGCTTGACAAGCTAACCACATTTACTTTCCAACCGATAAATTCCCCTTAAAGGGATTCTGTCACCAAGTTTTGGGCTATAGGGATGCAGACATGAACGGCTAGATCGCCGCTAGCATGTCCACAATATACCTGACCTATAGGGCTGTGTGCTTTTATTTTCTTAAAAAAAAGGATTTTAGAGATATGTAAATTAGTCTTGTAGGTGACCAAGGGGCTATACGAACCTTCCTGGTGCCCAGCCACGCCCGCCTGTGAAATGGCCCAGCACCGCCTATGTCCTCCGAATCTCCTCCTTTCATCAACGATAGATTGCCGTAATCTCGCGATGCGCGACCTCGCACATGCGCAGTTCTTTCCCTGAGGCTGATGCCAGCACAGGGAAGGAACACTATACCGGCACTGCGCATGGGCGAGGTCGCGCATCGCGAGATTACGGCAATCTATCGTTCATGAAAGGAGGAGATTCGGAGGACATAGGCGGTGCTGGGCTCCTTCACAGGCGGGTGTGGCTGGGCACCAGGAGGGTTCATATAACCCCTTGGGCACCTACAAGACTAATTTACATATCTCTAAAATCCTTTTTTTAAAGAAAATAAAATCACACAGCCCTATAGGTCAGGTATATTGCAGACATGCTAGCGGCGATCTAGCCGTGCATGTCCGCATCTCTATAGCCCAAAACTTGGTGACAGAATCCCTTTAATGTATTTTTTCTAATAAAATTCTGCATTAATACTGACTGCCTAAAGATGTAATGACAATGGATCATTGGAGCCAGTGACTAAACAATACCACATCCGAGCATGTCAGTCAGCAGTGTTCACATGCATCTGTTTGTGATCCTGCTTGATTCACCGCCACCATGTCTTCCTGTGAATTACCTATTTGGAAATGTGGACTTGACTTGCACCTTTGGACTCTGTTTACATGTGGATATTTTATCTATGTGAATTTTATGCTTTTGCTATATTGCATATTTAAAGAAGAATTTAATAAAGAAGTTAAACTACATGTGAAAGTGTCCATTCGCCAGACAGTACCTGTATTTGTTTAGAATCTCATGTCAAGCACGGCCCGGCATTTAGCGGTGGGGTCTCTTTGTGTACAGGCAGCCTAAGGGAGCTGGCACAATGGCTCTGCTGCATTTTGGATGGGGCAAAAAAAACGCTTTAAAAAACCATACCCGGTTTTTGCTACAATATAACTGCGGTTATAGTGCATTTGCTTCCAGCAAGGCAAAATACACAGCAGATTTAAATTCCATTACTGTAACTATTTATTAATTCATGTAATTTAGTTTAGCTGTGTGTTTTCCCTTTGCTGGAAGAAAATGCATAAACACAGGTATGTTGTTGTTGTTTTTTGGGTGCATTTTGCAAAAACGCAGTGCTAGCATTGTACTATATGATGTTACAAGTTTTTGATGCACACTCCAGTTCTGAACTTTGCCTTAGGCTACATTCACATGACCGTTTGTTAAAAACGGCAAAACAGTCCATTTTGAATGCCCATTTTTTCACAGATCGGTTCAGAAAAATGTCCCTTTGCATTATATGGGGCTGTCTGTCCGTCCTTTGAAATCGGACAAAATAGGATAGTCCAAAGAAAGAGCGTTAGCAGCGCATACCTGCTATAGTCACATAGGAAACAATGGATCCTATTTTAGGCGCAAGAAAACCGAAGCCATTGAGATTAATCAATGAATCTTCTTTATTGTATATATGGCAAATAAAATACAGGTGATACCTAATAAAGGGGGCTTTAGTACCCCAAAACGCGTTGTGTTTTATTTGACTTGAGGGATTGGGCACTCTCTTCATCAAGGATATTTTCCCATGGCAGCATAACCGGCCTCTGGATAAAGAAATCAATAAGCCTACAATAGTGAGCCTTCACGTTTTGTTTGATTGTTACTGAATACAGAACGTACTACCTTATTTTGCGCTCTCTCTCGTATGTCCAGTTTCCCCTGGACACGCCCACTACTTCTCTACTATAATCACTTAGGAAGCACAGAAATGGCATACAAGGCAACTTGAAATAAAGAAATGGATCCAGCTTCCAATTCTTCCAAGCAGTAAAATCCAAGTATAATACAGTGCACAAAGAACGTCTACGTGTTTTATATAGTGGATTTGAGACCCCTACTCATGACCATTACTCGTGAATGAAATAGGAAGTATTATTTTTTGATGCCCATTATTCACAGGCAGTATGAATAGACCCATAGGGGGTCATTTACTAAGACCAGCGGTTTACACTAGTCTCAGATTCCCCTCTATGCTGCTAATAAATGACAAGGTGTGCTTCTCGTCATAATTTAGGCGCATCTATACCAGTCCATGTGTCTGGGGCAAAAACAACTCCAGCCCCTGGCTGAAGTAATTTTTTTTTCCAATATGTATGCCTGTTTACATGCGTAAATGTTAGTAAATTTTCTGGAGCTGGGTTCCCGACCCTGGCATGGCCCCCAATGTGCCCCTACTCCACCCTCGTCCCAACCAGCTGTCGTACACAGTGTAAAAAGGGACTTGTGACTTTACAGTTAAAAAAGTTGCAAGTCCCTTGATGAATGACCCCCATAGAATGCAATGGTTCTGAAAAATCCTGCGTGGTATAGCCATTTTTCTTTGTCATGTGTATCCTTAGGGAATGTTTACATGGCAGAAAATTTCCATGACAGAAATCCATTCTACACATGTGAATGGGGTTGTTTCTGCAGAATTTGCATAGATTTTGACAAACCTCATTTAAACTCAGTGCGGACTCTTTGTGGATTTCCTGCTGATAAATAAAAAACGTTTGTCATAAAAAACAAGTTCTGCGGACACGGGATAAGCAGCTACTCCGGATACCAGCTTGGCCGTTTATAATTAACATTACCTTTCTTAAACATTTGACGGGGAAAAAAATTGCTATTTAATACAGTGTTTTATTTGGAGATGTGTGGTAAAGCACGTATCATTCACAAGTCATTAATTTTTGACATTACGGCATACTGAATTAATCATTTGTATAAAATTTTAACGTCGCCTATTAATTTCATGGCCTGGCTTACGTTCACAGTGCAGAAATATGTGAACACTTGACTGGGTACAGTACTCCCATGATGCTCGCGTGAGTAATGCGGTGCCTTAGCATGAATTTTATTGTTAGACTGCAGGTACACCGCTGCACAGTAATGGGATTTCATCTGCCCCCAAGCTGATTGCAGTAAAATCAATGGCAAGATTTATGGGATAATTACTTGACGCATAGGATCTTCAACTAAACAAAGGGAAAAGAGAGAAAGATGTTTTAGATGAAGACGTATGATGTACTGTTGGGAAGGGTGTGAATGGCAGATGGCTGAAGGAAATAGAGAGCAATAGAATTAAGCTGAACTTCATGTTTAGTGGCTACAATGTTACTCTGCTGTAATGAGCCTGCTCAAATGTATAATGATGCCACTTAACTCCGTATCCTCTATGAACCTTCACATGGAGATAATCCCACAGATCTTCGAAAAGGCCTTTAGTTACTTAGCAGCAGACGTCACATTCACTTTCTTGCTCTGGGATAAATGTGGCACGTAATGCTTAGTGTTCCATAATTTAATACCGTTTGCTGCAGCAATGTTCTGAAAGCGCAGGTGCTCTACCTTGCTGGCAGCTACTGCAGCCGTTTATTGCTTCTTTACTTCCTTCCACTTATGCTAAAAGCCTACTGCATCACACATGCTAAAATACTTTAGTTATTGGAATAAAAGATTTCAGGAGGACACAAGAGGGGAGCTGCATGAAACACAGATTTGGATTTCTGGAGAGGAGCAGAGCCCTGCCATCCTATGCCGCAATGTGTTTCCTTTCATGCAAGTGGTTGCAGACCACTTCTAGGGTGTTCCTGTATAGTGTTGATTTTAATAGCGAATGATGCCACTATTTAGAAAATATATTACATTGCTGATTTTCACAATCAAGTTAACAATGACGAGCTCTCTGATTTGCGAATATATGTCGAATATTCAGCCAAAAATTCATAAAACTTTGGAGAGAGTTCAGAGAAGAGCTACTAAACTAGTACATGGATTGCAGGATAAAACTTACCAGGAAAGGTTAAAGGACCTTAACATGTATAGCTTGGAAGAAAGACGAGACAGACGGGGATATGATAGAAACTTTTGAATACATAAAGGGAATCAACAAGGTAAAAGAGAAAATAATATTTAAAAGAAGAAAAACTGCTACAAGAGGACATAGTTTTAAATTAGCGGGGCAAAGGTTTAAAAGTAATATCCAGAAGTATTACTTTACTGAGAGAGTAGTGGATGCACGGAATAGCCTTCCTGCAGAAGTGGTTGCTGCAAATACAGTGGAGGAGTTTAAGCATGCATGGGATAGGCATAAGGCCATCCTTCATATAAGATAGGGCCAGGGACTATTCATAGGATTCAGTATATTGGGCAGACTAGATGGGCCAAATGGTTCTTATCTGCCGACACATTCTATGTTTCTATGTAAAATATCGCAAATTCGAATATTGCCTATGCCGCTCATCACTATTCCTGTAGCAGGAAGAAGGGTAGCCATGCTGCCCTAGTCCAAGAGTGTGATCAGAGACTAAAGTATTGACAGGCTGCAGAGGCATTGCATGGATTTCCACTGTGATTACTCTGTGAGACTGTATTGTACAAGTTATGTGACCGCCCACTGTATGCCATCACTCCTAACTGCCAGGTAGAGTGCCCCTCAGAGACAGTAACTGCTAAGCTGAGGGCTCTTTACTTTTAATGTTATTTTTTACAAAGTTACTTACTTTGAAAAAGTGCACTAGTTTAGTTAAAGGGGTTGTCCGGGCTTTTTCTATTGATGACCTAGTCTCAGTATAGGTCATCAATATCAGATCGTGGGGGTCCGACACCCAGCATCCCCGCCAATAAGCTGCATGAGGAGGCAGCGCACACAGAGCGCACGTTCCTTCTCCCTTCTATCTTCCTCTTCACCACTGCTGTCTATGACAAAGACCATAGACCGCAGCAGCAGACAGGCAAAGAGAAGGGAGAAGGCATGTGGTCATTGCGCGTGGCGTCTCCTCATACAACTGATTGGCGAGGGTCAGATACACCAGCACCCTTGCCGATCCTGAAGATAGGTCAATTATAGAAAAAGCCCGGACAACCCCTTTAATTCTACCTCTCTGAAGCCTATTATGGCTTATTTTGCCTCACATGAATAGGAAAAAGTTCTTCCAGACCACACACACAGAAGTTAGGTAATTTATTATAATTTGCTATACACTTTCCTACATTAATATTTGAAGTCACTTTGTGAAGCCCTTAGAATAAATAAATCAAGTGGTAGTGTAATACCCCAGAGTGGCATTACCACCTCTTTTATACCCCACTATCTTGGTTGGGGCAGCAAGTGTCATCTCACATATATTTACTGTAATTTCCTGCAATGTATGTATGTACTTCTTTATTTGGTAACTGTTTAAGCGTAGTGTGCCTAGTTCACCAGCAGATGGCGGCATCTAAGGCAGAGATAGTTACCCTGGAGAAGAACCTTTTAGTTCCCTTCAAGCCCTCTCTAGAGATGGAGGAGATAGTGTTAGTCTAGCTTACCCTTCCAAGGGAAAGGTTGTGTGTCGGCCAGCAGAGCACTGCCTGCTCTGCTGGGCCCACATGCCCTGCCAGTGAAGTCTACATGGTTGCTTGGTTGCTCGCAAGTCTACATGGTTGCTCGCATTGCCTACAAGCCAAGCTAAGGGTACTTTCACACTAGCATATTTCTTTTCCAGCATAGAGTTCCATCCTAGGGCCACAGTTCAGCAGACAGACAGAGAGAATCCCTTATGTCTATCGTCTGTCGTCTAATAATCGACCAGTAATTTAAATAACCCCATTAGTGGGGGATTATTATAGAGACGGGAGACATAAGGGGTTGGGTTCTCTCTGTCTGCTGAACTGTGGCCTGGCCTGGGGCCACCACCGGCCACATTTACTAATCTTTCCTCAGGGGGACCCTCATGGTGTGGTGTGGACTGGTCATTTTTACTAAGGAATATAGTTTATGTGCAAAAGACTCTTGGTCTATGTGCAGATATCTGATTGGAGCTGACATAGTGACTTCCTTTTTTCTCTTTTGCACATAAACGGTTAAACTATATTCATGAGGGCCCCCCTGAGCAAAGGGTGACACCAGCCATAGCAACGCCACTGCCTCTATCTAAGTCGCTGGAGTGCACGGCAGGCTCGCTTTTCTGAAGAAAGCGGAACTGTGAACTGTCTGAACTCTGAATGGCTGTACAGTCAGTAGTGGCATGTGACACATGTGGCAATAATGTGTCTGCTGGCCTACAGCCTGGTAAAGACCTGTGTCATGTCATGTGTGATGTGCATCCCAATTATGCCATACATACGTGTGCAGATACTGGTCCTGTAGTGCTGTGAGGCTGCAAGGCAGAGGTGTGGACCACTCCTGAGACTGCATGTGCTTAGGCCTCATGCACAAGGCCGTTGTTTGGGTCCGCATTCGTTGCTCCGTTCCGTGGCCCCACCAAAAAAATAGAACATGTCCTATTCTTGTCCGTTTTGCGAACAAGAATAGGCATGTCTACAATGGGACGCCCGTTCCGTTACGCAAATTGCAGAAGGCACACGGACCGCAAAAAACGTCACAGTCGTGTGCATGAGGCCTTACAGTCCCTAAATAAATAATACTGCAGTAGTAGTTCACTACTCTACGAGGTGTGTGGATTTTTTGTGTGTGTGTGTGTGTTGTGGTGGAGGGCGTGATTGCATGCTAGGGTGTGTGAAGGCGGGATCCAGGGGGCCCAAGTAAATTCTTGCCCAGGGTCCAATCAATATTAAAGACGGCCCTGTAAACAGTAATAAGGGACAATCTGCCTGTGTCACCAGTTTTTTGTTTTTTTGAATCAGCCATGATCTATTAATCAAGAAGATAATGTCTCATAATACTTATCCTCCTGGCTCTCTGGGTCCTCGTCATCCCCGGGCACTGCTGTATGTGCAACATCCTAATGCTGTTAGTGCCTGAGCTGGAGAGGAGCCTGGGAGCAAGATGTAGAGATACTTGGCGTCTTGTCTTGGATCTCAATATTTGTTCTTATTTGGTCTGGCTTCTGAACGTGGAGGGCTCTGAATTTATTTAGTGGTCTGGTCTGGAGTCTGAATTAATTAAGAGATCTGTTTTCATGTCTGCAATAACTGACGCCTGACTCCTGAAGCATTTTATCATATTTTAAATATGGAGCTACAACTGCAGTGCTAAGATGTCATTTGATTAAGCAGTGCAACAAAAAGTCTCCATGTAGCAATAGCCTTATTGAAAACTGGGTGCTTCCATTCCCATAGTCAAGAGCAAGTATTACTATGCTGATACTGTCAGCGATGGTAACAGTACCAATGTTAAATTTTTTCAAAAAGCAGAACTAAGGCTTACTGTTTAATCAGAATGAAATCTGCTAGCACAGAAAAGTGGTTTTGGCCATATTCATGACATGCCTGGTCATGGGGACTGACAGTCACTTCACAGAATAAGGCAAATTGCGGATCCGCAAAAAAAACGGATGACATCCGTATGCCATTGTTTTTTTTTTTTTTTTTTTTTTTTTAATGCCTAAAACAGACAAGAATAGGACATGTTCTATTTTTATTTAATTTTTTGGGCGGGGCTACGGAACGGACATACACAAGGTGTGCTGTCCGCATTCTTTGCGGACCCATCAAAATGAATGGGTCCGCATCCTATCCGCAAAAAAAATGGAACGGACACGGAAACAAAATACGTTCATGTGCATAAGGCCTTAATTGTACAGGCCACATATGACATTCATTTCAAACAGATATATCATTTTACTAGACATATGTACTGAAACCATTACATAAAAATGTAAACCAAAAAGGAGAAACACTATACAAGTAGAGGTAACACTCAAACAGTGGGTGTGCATAGAATAGCCGTACTGGTAAACACCCGCACACCTCCATAGCCAGTGACCCCCACCTTCAGATGGGTGTCACTGAATCCAAAACCACATAGGCAAATATATGAGAAAACAGCTTGTGTAGATTGGTCATTCAATTCACAAGTGTTTTAGTCAGCATTAATTAAAATGAATACCGATTTACATCACAAAAGGGGGAAATTAGACTAGTCAGACTTACCTCCCACCCTTCCAGGTTGGCTTTGATTCCAAATACCAGACTCTTTTCCCTATCCCAGCAATCTTGAAGATACTGTCACCATCTTGATTTACTACTTGTCAATAGAAGCAGTGACTGGACAGATGTCGTCCCTCGACTGATCCTAGATAGTGGGTATTTTAAGATGAAGCCAAAGTAGGGACAGGACACCTTACTTCACTATGCATGCCTGGAGTGTACAAGTATTACTGATGTCAAATGCACCTGGGATGTCAATCAAGGAAAAATGGGCAGGATAACAGGCAGGACATCCTAAGGGTCCATTCACACGTCCATAGTGTATTGCGAATCCGCAATACACCCGGCCGGCACCCCCATAGAAATGCCTATTCTTGTCCGCAATTGTGAACAAGAATAGGACATGTTCTACTTTTTTTCCGGAGCCGCGGACCGGAAGATCGGCAGCACGCTCCAGAAATGCAGATGCGGAGAGCACATAGTGTGCTCTCTGCATCCATTCTATCCCCATAGAGAATGAACGGGTCCGCACCCATTCCACAAAATTGCGGAAAGGATGCGGACCCATTTGCGGACGTGTGACTGGAGCCTAACTCATTCATCCAGACCAAAACTCAGGTGAAAGGTTCCATTTAAGTGGACTTTATGCAAATGTACATGGTCTAAGTTATGTCATCCTCTTACTAGCTCTATGGCAAGGAAATTTGGTAAGTTTGTAAGCAATGTTTGGTGCAATATGAACAAGTATATTTAAACTAGAACTGGCAGAACATTCTTTAGAAATATTAATGGTGAAAATACTTCTGAACTTGACTCATAACACAATCTCACCCCTATGTCTAGGAGCACATAATCTGAATAACAAACATCTATCCATTGCCATTATTTCAACTGACAAATAACCCATCAATATCAAGATGCCCCATGGCTGTTTGCTTGAAAGTTGCAACATGACTGTAAACCCATTGACTACTTAAATTTATTTAGCCCTGTAATACTCTAAGAAGTAACTGTGCATCATAAGTGTTAAGGGTAAGGGTGGAATGGGCTCACGTGCTGAGCTCCATCCCTATGTGGAAGGTGCCAGCTGTATAATACAGCTGACACCTGCCAGCAGTGACCGGTAAGAATCCAATAAAGCACTGGGGAAAAAGTGAACAAATGCTTTAAAAAATGTAAAACCCCCCATAAAAATATAGAAAATTCTAATCACCCCCTTTTTCTAATTTTACACATAAAAATAAATAAACAACAGGTATCGCCACCTCTGAAATTGTCCAAACTATTTACATATAACAATATTTATCATAATTGGCCAATTTGCTGTTTGGTCATGTTGCCCCCTCCCCCTTCAAATTTTTTTTGTTTTAAATTATCAAATAGTCGTATGTACCCCAAAATGGTACCAATAAAAAAACTACAACTCACTGTGCTCTCACACAGTACTGTAGAAGAAAAATAAAAAGTTACATATGTCATAATATGATGATGCAAAGAAAACATTTATTTTATGTTTTTTATTTATTGTAAAACATAATGGAAACTATATAAACTATACAGAATAAGGCCATCATGCAATTTTTAGCTCACAGTCGGTGCTGTAAACACCAAACTTAAAAAAAAACTGAACTAAGGCTAATGGCTGATGGAGGGTTGATCAGAGGCTGATGGAGGCTGGGTAATCTGATCGGAGGCTGATCTGAGGCTGATAGAGGTTGGGGGTCTGATCTGAGGCTAATGGAGCTTGGGGGTCTGATTTTGAGGTTTGATCTGAGGTCTGATGAAGAATGGGATCTGATTTGGTGGTCTGATGAGGGTCTGATCTGAGGTCTGAAAATTGGGGGTTCTGATTTGGGATCTGGTCTGAGGGGAAAAAATTTCTAAAAGTTTACTGCTCACTGAGCAAGCACTCTATGGGGTAGATGTGGGGGAGAGTAGTAGCGAGGAGGCTCAGGAAAGTGAGGTAGCTAACTGGGTAACAGTTAGAAAGTGGGGTAGAGCGAAGAGTGCCAGGCAACCTAGCCATGATCTGACACACCCCAACAAGTTTGCACGGTTGGCAGTTGAGGGGGATGTCAGTTCAGGGAGAGCACTGCTGCAGCCGGACCCTTCCTCTGCCAGTCAGGGTAATGTCAGCTCCAGTACACAGGGGACCAGGAGAGCATGGCAGGCCAGACAGGTGCTGGTAGTGGGAGACTCAATTATTAGGGGTACAGATAAGGCGATCCGTCACAAAGACCGGGATCGTTGTACGGTGTGTTGTCTTTCTGGCGCTCGAGTTCGACACATCGCGGATCGGGTTGACATGTTTCTGGGAGGGGCTTGAGAAGATCCAGCGGTCATGGTCCATATCGGAACCAATGACAAAGTTAGAGGTAGTTGGAGCGTCCTTAAAAAGGATTTTAGGCATTTAGGTCAAAAGCTTAGGGCAAGGACCTCAAAGGTAGTATTGTCCAAAATACTACTCGTACCACGAGCCACACAAGAAAGGCAGTGGGAGATTAGGGGGGTTAACAAGTGGCCCAAGAACTGGTGTAGAAAGGAGGGGTTTGGGTTCCTGGAGAACTGGGCCGTCTTCTCTGTTGGCTACAGGCTCTATCGTAGGGATGGGCTGCACCTCAATGGGGAAGGGGCAGCTGTGTTGGGGAAGAAGATGGCTAGAAGGTTGGAGGAGTGTTTAAACTAGGGACTTGGGGGGAGGGTAATTACGTTATAGGATGGGAAGATAGTGCAGATGAAGACCAGGGGCAAGGTAAAGGGACTGGGGGAGAAATGGAAGGAGGGACTAGAATAGCTGAGAAGGAAAAGTGTAGGGTACAAAATATACATAAACCTCTTAATTGTATGTATACTTATGCCAGAAGCCTGACTAATAAAACTGGGGAATTGGAATTAGTGATGTGTGAGGAGGACTATGACATAGTGGAAATAACTGAGACATGACTGGATGATAGCTATGACTGGGTGGTTAATGTACAGGGTTACAGTCTGTTTAGAAAGGATCGCCAAAACCGGAGAGGGTGAGGGTTTTGCATTTATGTAAAGTCCAGTCTAAAGCCCACACTCCGGGAAGATATAAGTGAGGGACATGAACATGTGGAGTCACTGTGGGTAGAGATACATGGAGGCAAAAACAAAAATAAATTACTAATAGGCGTTTATTATAAACCACCTAATCTACAAGAGTCAATAGAAAACCTGCTACTAAACGAGATAGACGAGGCGGCAAAGCATAATGAGATTGTTATTATGGGGGACTTCAACTACCCAGATGTAGACTGGGAAACTGAAACTTGTATATCTCATAAAGGAAACCGGTTCTTGGCAATAACCAAAGACAATTACCTTTCCCGACTGTTTCAGGACCCGCCTAGAGGGACAGCCATACTGGACTAAGTATTAACCAATAGACCTGACAGAACAACAGATGTGCAAGTCGGGGGACACCTGGGAAATAGTGACCATAAAGTAATAACCTTCCAATTATCATTTAAAAAAGTGTTTCTTCAGGGAGGAACAAAAATACCAAACTTTAAAAAAGCTAAATTTAGCCAACTAAGAGAGGCCATAGGCCTAACTAACTGGGAGAACGTCCTCAAAAATAAAGATACACCCACAAAATGGGATATTTTTAAAGCATCCTAAAATCTAATTGTGAGAGGTACATACCTTATGGGAATAAAAGGTTAAGGAACAAGAAAAAAACTGTGGATGAATAGAACTGTAAATGACAAAAAGAAAGCATTTAAATCGCTAAGGCTACTTTCACATTAGCGTTTTTCTTTTCCGGCATAGAGTCCGTCACAGGGGCTCTATACCGGAAAAGAACTGATCAGGCATATCCCCATGCATTCTGAATGGAGAGTAATCTGTTCAGGATGCATCAGGATGTCTTCAGTTCAGTCATTTTGACTGATCAGGCAAAAGAGAAAACCGTAGCATGCCACGGTTTTATCTCCGGCAAAAAAAACTGAAGATTTGCCTGAATGCCGGCATTTTTTTCCATAGGAATGTATTAGTGCCGGATCTGGCATTCAAAATACCGGAATGCCGGATCCATCCTTCCGGTCTGAGCATGCGCAGACCTTTAAAAATAAGAAAAAAATAAATACCGGATCCGTTTCGCCTGATGACACCTGGAAAAACGGATCCGGTATTGCAATGCATTTTTCTGACTGATCAGGCATTTTTCTGACTGATCAGGATGCCTAATCAGTTAGAAAAAATGACATACGTTTGCATACAGTTTGCCTGATCAAGCAGGCAGTTCAGGCAATGGAACTGCCTGCCGGAATCAAACAACGCAAGTGTGAAAGTACCCTAAAACAGGAGGGTAGCAAGGAAGCACTGCAAAACTATAAGAAAAAAAATAGAATATGTAAAAATCAAAAAGTAGCAGCCAAACTAGAGACCGAAATTAGTTGCCAAAGAGAGCAAAACTAACCCTAAAATGTTTTTCAATTATATAAATGGTAAAAAGTATAAATCTGAAGGTGTTGGACCTCTACAGAGTAATGAGGGGGGAGTTGCAGAGAGCGATAAGGAGAAAGCAAAGCTATTAAATATATATATTTTTTCCACTGTAAAAAAAAAGGCTGTCAGATGAAATGCAGAAGTTAAAAGTTAATTCCCCATTAAATGTGCCGTGTCTGACCCAGGAAGAAGTATAGCGGCGTCTTAAAAATATTAAAATAAACAAATCGCCAGGACCAGATGGCATACACCCCCCTATTATAACAGAATTAAGTAATGTCATAGCCAGACCCTTATTTCTGATATTTAAGGACTCTATACTGACAGGGAGTGTTCCACAGTATTGGCGCATAGCAAATGTAGTGGCAATATTCAAAAAGGGTCCAAAAACAGAGCCTGGAGGGCGTGGCCTAACCTGCATGGCGTGAGGAAGCAAAGTCTTCGTGCTCCTCCAGAATCCTGTTTAAAAAACCCTAAAAACACCCAGCAAAACAGGGGTTATTCAAGATCCTATAGGTTCTATCAAGACCCTCAAGCTTTGGGGACATACTGAACTGAACGGACCGCTCTCACCCCTGCGCCGCTGACGGCGCAGGGGTGAGAGCGGGAAGGTGCCGGGTGAAGAGTCTGTGGAGTGGCGCTGTGTCGGGTGCAGGCGAAGCGGAGGAAGCACTCTGCAAGGACGGCGTCACATCAGGTGTCTGCGGCTTGAGGTGAGTGGTTGCTAGTGCCGGGAGGACGCCTGCAACTAGTGGTGGGAGCGGAGACAAAGCCACATGGTGAGTGCCATCTTGGTGTGCCAGACCTCGTCTTTTTGACCGAACGGTCGGAGCGGTGCAGTGGAGCAGTGTGGGTGAGTGCTTCGCCCAGGATAGCGCTCCCAGTGCAGGGTTTTATGTTACACTCCAAATAGAAGATTGTCTGCATAGAGGCTGTAGTGGCTGCTGGAGGATTCCCTGGGTGCCTACGGTGCCTCCATAAGGTGGGACTGATATACCTACCACCCTGCACAGTGGGAGAAATACAATAGCAGTCTGACCGATTTATCCTGAAGTTGAGCTGAACTCAATGAAGTAACTGCTTGATAGTCTGCAGGAGTACCTTACTTAAGCTGACCAGTTAACTGTCTGTGGACTGTTTCTATGGGCCGCAAAACCTCTTCTGTGGCTCCATCTTCTGTTAAACTATACATGGACGCCATGAGCCAGACAGAGCAAGAAAGTGAGGGATCTCATGTCCCTATGCCCTCTGCTGAAGCATCTCAAATTATGAAAGCTATTGCGGCTTGTCAAGCTGCTCTTGCATCAAAAATAGATAATCTCCAGTCAGATCTTTGCTGTCTACAGCATGATTTTGACAAAATGTGTGAGCGAACGTCTGCAGTGGAGCAAAGAGTAAGTGACGTGGAAGATGCGTCCAGAATAGTGGGAAATTACACCAGGCAATTATTGCAGCAGATCCAGATGCTACAAGCCAAAGCGGAAGATGCAGAAAATCGTAGCAGACGTAACAATATCTGGGCTTGCCGGAGAGAGTGGAGGGGTCTACTCCAGAAATGTTTGCGGAACAACTCATAAAAGAGGTATTGCATCCTACCACTCTATCCAATTGCTTTGTTGTAGAGAGGGCACATCAGGTCCCGACTAGGCCTCTACCACCGTAGGCCCTTCATTATGAAAATCCTGAATTACAGAGATAGAGACGCTATTTTGTTGGCCGCCAGACAGAAGGGTAATATAACCTATGAAAATGTCCGCTTGTCATTCTACCCGGACTTTACTGCGGAGGTTCAAAAGAAAAGGAAGCAATTTACTGAGGTCCGTGCACGATTGAGAGATAAAAATGTGAAGTACGCAATGATCTACCCTTCCCGGTTGAGGGTGCAAGATGGAGAAACTGTCAGTTTTTTTTAATACTCCTGAAGAAGTGACAGATTGGATTTACAGAAATTTGAATCCTAGGCCTCATCGCTGATGGACTGAACCATGCCGGTGACATTTTGAAAAGTTTATAATTGATTTAATGTCAGATTGCCTTACTGGCAGTATTGTTCAGGGAGAGGTGGGAGTGTTAAATTCCACCGCACTACTGTTATTCCTGTTATAATTCCTAATCTTGGGTGTTGTCTAGTGATAGGATTTTACCCCTATCTACGTATGCTGGGTGGCAATACCCTGAACAGGCATGCACTGTATTACGAAGAAGTGTTTACCTGCTTTTCATCACTAGAATACCTATAGGGTATACATGCTCTAAAGTGTTAGGGTAGGGCGATCATACCCCAAAGTTGCTAGTTATGGGATATAGGCTCAACCATGTTAGGGCGGTTTGGGCAGGGTGAGTTGGGAAGGCTTGGGCGGGGTGGGTTGGTGAGGGTGAATGTTTTGAAATGATCTATGATAGGGTGTGTATGTGTGTGTGAGTGTTCCTTCATCAGTCTGAGGCGTAGGATGTTATTTTTTTTGGTGGGTAAAATGGTGTTAATTAAACTACTTTCCTGGAACATTAGTGGTCTTAACAATAAGATCAAGGGGTCTTTAGTGTTTAATTATCTAAAGAAATATAATCCAGATATTGTGTTACTACAGGAAACACACTTTCAAGGGAGGAAAGTACTCGCTTTGCAGCGCCCCTGGGTAGGCCCCACATATTATGCCGTGTACTCAAACCATGCTAGAGGGGTTTCAATTTTAATTGCTAAGAGTCTCCCGTTTCAAAAAATCTCTGTACAATTAAATCCTCAGGGCAGATATGTGATTCTACATGCCAGTATCAGAGGGTTGCAATATTTTATTGTGGGCCGTTATATCCCTCCGCTGTTCCGCAGAGAAGTCCTAGACTGATTACAGCTAAGATAGCAATGTTTCCAGTGATGCCCTGCATTATTATGGGTGACTACAATTCCACTTTGGATCCAATACGAGACAGATTGAATCCCCAGGCCTCTCACAACATTGCGCTTTCATGTTTGGCTGATACTTATAGTCTGGTGGAGACGTGGCGCTATTTACATCCCACAGATACACAATTCTCGTGCTACTTGGCTTCCACTGACTCATTATCCCGTATAGACTTGGCCTTTATCAGTAAAGATTTGTCTCCCTATGTCAGGTCTAGTGATTATCTGCCGAGAGGCGTTTTGGATCATGCCCCCCTCCTTCTGATTTTGTCCCAACCGTTGGCTTCAGCGGATAAACAATGGCGCTTGAATCCCATATGGTTGGAAGTCTTACCGGTGGTGACTGAATGTCTAGATGTCATGGGAAACTATTGGATGGAGAATGAAGGATCTGTAAACCCCCTAGTGTAATGGGACGCTTTTAAGTTGGTGGTGAGGGGGGCACTGATTTCTGCAATAGCAACTCACAGGAAGGAATTGAATATTAAGCGATTGAAGTTGGAGAGAGATCTGGTAGAGAGCGAGAAGATGTACATACTAGATCCTTGTAGTGCAAACCAGAATTTGTGGCTGGATGCACACTGTAGATTTACTCTGCATTTAACTGAGTATACTCAAAAGAAACTCTTGAGTCAGAGACAAACCATTTTTTTCAGATGGTGATAAATGTGGTAGAGCTTTGGCTTATCTGGCTAGATCTGAGACCCAACAAACGATAGTGGCAGGAGTCCTGCATGACCAGGGAGTGTTGTTGAGGGAGCCTGAAGATGTCTGTCGTAAGTTTGCCTTCTACTATACGAACCTGTATGCCCCCAAAACCACGAACCCCCCGGGAGAGATTGCCAAATTTCTTGCAGGTATTAACATCCCCTCACTGGATAGGGAGGCCCCGGCGGCGGACATATCTGATTCTGAGATTGAAACTGCCATTAACTCTTTAGCAACCAAAAAGACCCTGGATCCTGATGGATTCCCAGCTGAATGGTATAAGCGTTTTTCAAAAGATCTTGCTACTAGAATGGGGAAGCTGTTAAGATATGCGCTGGAACACGGTTTTCTGCCTCCTTCCTTTTCGGAGGCAACAATAGTAGTAATACATAAGCAGGGGAAGCCGTCTGATCAATGTAGCTCTTATCGGCCTATCTCACTTCTGAATCTCGACGTCAAAATCTTTGCTGTCTTGTCTTCCTATGGCATCACTTCCTGTATGTCATCACTTCCTGCATCCTTGTCTTGGGCCAGCCCCTTTTACACCTTTTGTTAGTTAATAAAGGCAGACTGGGCAAGGAGGAGGAAGGAGTTGCTCAGAATTTCAATCAAGATGGTAGCACGTGGGTCTGTCTCTTACTGCAGCTGATGGAGGAATGCATTTGCCTTTTTCCTTACACAAACTTTGATGCAAGCTGATTACAACTATTAATATTTGTCTACAACAGGGGGTTCTTGCTTCCTTGGATAACGAAAAAGCTTTTGACTCAGTAGAGTGTGACTTTATGTGGGCAGTGTCAGCACGTATGGGGTTCCCTGCGAAATTTCTGCGCTGGCTACAGATACTTTATAGATCCCCTTCAGCAAGAGTCAGAGTGAATGGGTATACATCGGATCCTTTCCCCTTAGGTAGAGGCACAAGACAAGGCTGCCCTCTCTCCCCCTTGTTATTTGCATTAATAATGGAGCCTCTGTCGATACTCATTACCTCTAACTCAAACATAGAAGGTTGGGAAATAGCGGGAATTACAGAGAAACTCTCGCTATATACGCCGATGACCTGTTGGTATACCTAGCGGATCCAGGGAACCCTCTTGCAGGTTGTGGACCATTTTGGTGGCTTCTCGGGGATTCGTGTGAACTGGGCCAAGTTAAGTCTCTGCCCAATTGATGGATTTATTCCAACTCGCATCTCATTGAATACTAGGCTTCAAATTGTTGAGCAATTTACATATTTGGGGATTATTATTCACAAATGGGTAGCAAAGTTTTATGACCTGAATGTTGTTCCTACAGTGCAGTATTTTACTAAAAAATTAGAAGCTTGGGAGAACTTACCTCTGAATCTCATTGGGCGTATTAATATTAGAAAAATGATTCTTCTCCCAAAGTTGCTTTACCTATATAGGGCTGCCCTGATACTGCTCCCCAAGAAACACTTCACTACAGTGCATAAAGCAATTACTCCCTTTTTATGGAACAAATCCTCTCCCAGAATAGCGAGGCGCACCCTTCAGGCAACCTACCTACAGGGAGGCCTTGCTTTGCCAAATATGTACATGTACAGCTGAGCTACGTGGCCTGGTGGGTACGGGCTGACTCGGGCACGCCCCCTTACTCACGCATGAACTAGTGTGGTACAGCTCAGCGTCCTCTGAACAAAAAGTGCCTGTGAGACATATATGTCTTTTATCAAGAAGAATAAAGCTACAAATATATTGAAGATACTTCTGAAGCGTAAGTAACTTTTTCCTCATACGCTTGATCATAGTACTAATGAATGGTGGCTGAATTGTATGTGAGAAACTGCAAGTATAGAGTCAAAGTGAGACTCGTTTGTCAGCCTATTATTTACACACAGGGGAGTGCTTTGATTGAATATAAGGATTTTTTTTTTCCCCTTAAGGCCTCCTGCACACACACGTGTGCTGCCAATTGCCACATTGTGGACCACATTTGCGGATCCGCAATACACGGAACGCCGTGCCATGGGCATTCGCATCATGGATGCAGACCCATTTACTTTAATGGCTCCGCAAACCCGAAGATGCGGAATGGTACAGAATGGAAGCACAGAACGAAACCCTAAGGAAGCACTACGGAAGCACCTCCGTGGAGTTTCGTCCCATACTTCCGTTCCGCAAAAAGATAGAACATGTCCTACCTTTTGGCGGAACGGGACCCATTAAAGTGAATGGGTCCGCGATCTGCTGCGGCTGCCCCACCGTCGGTGTTCGTGCATTGCGGCCCGCCACGGGGCGCACACGTTCGTGTGCAGGAGGCCTAAGCGAGGAAAATTGGCTTCTACCTCACAGGATTTTTTTTTGCCTTCCTCTAGATCTTCTTGCAGGATAACAGGCCGAACTGGATGGACAAATGTCTTTTTTTGGCCTTATATACTATGTTACTATGTTACTTATCATGTAGACAAAGTTAATACAAGGCCTTACTAATGTATTGTGATTGTCCATATTGCCTTCTTTGATGGATTGATTAATTTTTCCATGGCTACGACCACCCTTCAGTCCATCAGTGGTGGCCATGCTTGCACACCATAGGAAAAAGCGCTGGCCTCTCTGGTGGCCGGGACCATAGGAGTGCGCAGAGGCAAGTACTTTTTAATATATTTTAATTTATATGGGTGGCATAAAATACTGTGCCCACTACAAAGGAAATGTGTACCCAGACATAGCTTACACTGACCATAACCACTGACAGCTGGGGTAGTGTCAATGAACCAGTTACCACAGATGGGCGTCTGTCTACTCTTTATAATTTCACTTCCACACAAAATATTTCTTACAGAGACAAGTGCACTTATACAGGTTGTCACTTTTCAATTGGCTTCTCAGAAAATGACAAATTGTCATCATATTTAGTTAACTGCGAAGAGAAGATTTACCATCAGTTTCTCAGAACGATACAGCTACACTTGAGAAAGATGCCAATGATGTAACCATTTATGTGCCAGAACTATATGAGATATGAGAACACGTATCTCTGCAGAAATGGTTAATAATACCTCTGATATACTCACTAGGAAGTGCTGGTTTCCTAATGACAGTAAATTAATGAAGCTTGTCCATTCCCTGAACTCCTCCATCTACAAAAAGACATTAAGTTAATGTATTTTGATGCACATTCTATATAGTGCCTGCTCCCCCTCCTTCTTCTTCATCAGCCGCCATGGAAACAAATGACCCTGGCAGCTTCAACTCTCCGACCAGATGTGCCATATTTATTTCTTTTATGGCACAGCTTAGAGAAATAATAATGGTATACAATGTATCCAAGAGGGGTCAATATAGGAGATGAAAGTACAATTAAAATCTGGATTTACGATATGCCAGTGGAACATTGCTCTATACGTAAACATTTTTATGTACATACATTTTCCATTTGGTTGTATATTAGATCTTTCCAATTTTTCCACTTTGCCACATTTATGAAATAGTGCATGCTAAGTAAGGCTACTTTCACATCTGCATTTTTGCTGGATCCGTCATGATAATCCGTTATTAACCAGTTGTATTATCTCTAAAAAACATATCCGTCACCCACTGACTTAGGCTACTTTCACATTAGCCTTTTTTGTGGATCCGTCATGGATCTGCAAAAACGCTCCCGTTACAATAATACAACCGCATGCATCCGTCATGAACGGATCCGGTTGTATTATGTCTTCTATAGCCATGACGGATCTGTTATGAACACAATTGAAATTCAATGGGAGACGGATCCGTTTTCTATTGTGTCAGAGAAAACGGATCCGTCCCCATTGACTTACATTGTGTGTCAGGATGGATCCGTCTTGCTCCGCACCACATCGCGGACAGAAAAACGCTGCTTGCAGCGTTATTCTGCCCACGATATGAGCGCAACCAAACGGAATGGAATGCATTTTGGAGGATTCCGTTTCGTTCAGTTTTGTCCCCATTGACAATGAATGGGGACAAAACTTAAGCGTTTTCATCTGCTATTGAGATCCTATAATGGATCTCAATAGCGGAATTGAAACCGCTAGTGTGAAAGTAGCCTTGCAATGATTTTTAGAGAGAGATCCGTTTTCTTTTGTATCAGAGAAAACGGATCCGTTCCCATTGACTTATGTTGTCATGACGGATACTTACCACGCATCCCAGGATGCAATCAAAAATGCTACTTGCAGCTTTTTTGTGTGCATCATGGGACCGCAGTGACATGGAACGGAATGCATTCTGGTGAACTCCGTTCCCTTCAGTTTAGTTTTGTCCCCATTGATAATAAATGGGGACAAAACTGAAGCGTTTTCCTCCGCTATTGAGCTCCTATGACGGACCTTAATAGCGGAAAGGAAAAGCACAGGTGTAAAAGTAGCCTAAATGTTTTCCAACTTATCTCACAGGCAGTTCTGTCCTTCTTGTGATATACTGTATATTTTTGAAGGGAAAGTTGAAACAAAATCCAAAAAGAAAAGGATGATAAAATAGAATTAAAACAATGTCACATTCCCTGGTCAGCGGAGTGCTTCCTCACAGCACCGCCAGCGTCCGGTTGTTAGGGTATCCGAGGGAGTACCAACCAATCGGAGGCAGCGCTTATTAACTGGCTGTATTGACGTGACCCAGAAGCATGGTCTATTTAGGCAGGCAACCTACTAGCCACAGGTTGTCTGTGATTGGTGTTATTCCTATAGATACCATACTAACATTATATTCCTTTTGGAATTGTTGCTGGTTTCCTGACCTTGGCTTGTACCTAGGGCCAGCGTTGGGGGGGGAGCCCCCTGCTTCAAATGTCAGAACTGGATTCCCTGCCTGCTTCAGATCGGGGAGTCCAGGCAAGTCCCTGACTTAGGAGTCCCTGCTCTGACTCCATATATGGCTGTGTCCATATATGGAGTCAGTGCTATGAAAATGAAGGGGGTATCCCCAAGCATTGTCAGTATGCTTGGGGACACCCTGTGTATTTAAGTCTAATTTAGACTAATTTTTTAATGTTTCTGTGGGAGTTTGAGCATCTACATTTAAGGCAAAAACCTTAACCACTGAGCTATAGAGCTCAATGACAAACTGTTGCTGAAAAACCTCATAGAAGTTTCTCTTGCATTAGGTATTCATATACAGCAGGAGTATTTTATTTTATATTTTTTTAGTAATTGTAAAAAAATGTATGGCACAAAATAAATATGTAATTACTAAAAATATATATAAAATGATACTTCTGAGATATATGAATGCATAATGCATGTGAAACTACTATAAGGGTTTTTAGTTATAATATAGTAACTGTAGTTTAACATGGAACTCTATAGCTCAGCGGTTAAGGTTCTTGTCTTTAATGTCGATGGTTGTGAGTTTAAATCCCCAAAGAAGCATTTAAAAAATAGAGACTAAATAAAACTTACATTTTCAGGGTGCCCCCAATATTGAAAAGTTTGATTGTATTGAAAAAAAATGGAGCAAAACAAAATATTATTAAATAACACCCTTCACTCCACGCCAATCTTTTTAAATTTAACCAGTATATTTTGTGGCAACCCAAGCAGCACCCCCACTCAGGACCGCTATAGGCCCACTCATGCAGGAAGCCCAGCCTTAGTAAGCCTAATCAGGTCTCACTTCGTAAAAAAAAAATCTTATCTCGTGAGAACTTGAGCTCCTTCTCCCTGACTGTGAGAAGTCCGCTCTGATTGGATCGCGTTCACAGCCAGGAAGAAGGAGACACCCACAGCAGAAGACTGTGTCTCCTCCCCATTGCGAGTTTACTGCTTATTATAATACAGTGCGCCAAATCATAAGGGGGCCACGGCATCAGTGGGGGCCGCCCTACAAGGTAATACAATAATTAGCCTATGTCAAAACTGATGAAAGGTCCTCTTTAAATACCTGCTGCAATCCAGCCTTAGTCTGGTGAGACAGAGGACGTGTATGTGTTGCCTCATAGGTGAAGAGAGACACAACCACGCAAGCTCAAACACCCGTGCAAGTCTCTAGCAGGAAGGAAACTCTGGCATGGAACACAGATACCATAGTTAAGCTATCTGCTGCCAGCGCTTGTCAGCACGGCACATGGCGGCAGGGAGAGAGGGAGCCCGGCGCCCCTGCCCGCGGTTAGGGGCAGCAGCGCCAGCACGGACTGCAGGGCTAACCTCTGACTTGTGTTTGACCTCTTGGACTTGATGTGATCTCCTGGTTTTGACTTCTGGCTACCCCTGGTTTGAGCTACTGGTTCTGATTATGGTTTGGACTCTCCTGGTATTGACCTCAGTTTGATATGTTTTTAGTTCTGTATTGTATACGCTGTGCCATTCTGTCACTAGTCTTCTGTTATTTTGTCTCCTTGTGCTCCCTTTCCTGATTCGGGCCCAGTCCCAGGAACGACTGCCGTCTAGTTGCAGGCCTCCTTTTAGAGCGGATCATGCAAATAGGTAGGGACAGTGTTAGGCAGTCGTTCAGGGCTCACTGTTCCCTACCGTGACAGTGGATATATGGACCAGGTATGCAACCAACTCTCCACAGACTAATACTGGGAAGACGTTTAATAGTACACTGTTTTCAATAAGAGAATTGTAAGAATGAGTTGTGACAGGGGCATTGCTAGGCAAAAACATTCAGGGCTTGGCCCCTGGATATTTTTTCCCAGGCCCAAAATGTACTGCCTGCCAGATATATACAACTGTATTGACCTCCTCAGGGTAGCAATACAATTGAATCTAATGCACTGGAAGAGCTGAAGGACTTGTGAGGACATTACAGTCATGTGATCAGTGCTGAAGGCAGTGGTTGAGAAGGACCTACGATGATGTCACCATCATGTAACCAGTGCAGGAGTGGAGAGCGCTTGCATTGAAGAGGAGAAGTCCTGGGGAAGAAGCTGTGGTGAGGTCTGCTACATAAGGAGAGGTAAGTGAAGGGGTAGATTATCAGTGTGATAGGCAGAGGAATGCTGGGAGTTGTGGTTATTTAACTGGGACTGCATGTTAGGCCTGAAGGGAGGGATGTGATTTACATGGGACTGAATTTTGCAGTGGGGTGGCGTGATGTTATTTACATGGACTGAATGTTAAGGTGGTAATGTTATTCACATGGGACTGCATGTTGGAGGTGGCTGGGGGAGGGAATGATGGTATTTACATGGGACTGTATACTGATGGTGGATCTGGGAGGGAGTGATGTAATTTACATGGGACTGAATGTTGAGGGGGTGATGTTATTTACATAGGATTGCTTGTTGGAGGCAGCTGGGGAGGGGGTGATATTATTTACATGGGATTGTATATTGAGGGCGGCTAGGGAGGGGGTGATGTTATTTACATAGAACTGTTTTTTAGAGGTGGCTGTAGCTAGAGAAGGACTGTGTATTGATGTTATTTACATGAGACTCTATGGCAGAGGGAGGGAAATAGTGTTATTTACATAGGTTTGTATGGTGGGTGGGCTGAGGAATGATAATTTCAGAGGACACTAAAGAGAGGAGTATAACTACAGGGGGCACCGCAAGGGGCATTATAAATACTGGGGGCACTTAAGAGTGAGCATTACAACAGTAGTGGGTAATATAAATACTGGGGGCACTTCAGGGTGAGCATTATACCAGTAGGGGGCAATATAAATACTGGAAGCACTTCAGGGCGAGCATTATAACAGTAGGGGGTAATATAAATACTGGGGGCACAATATAAATCCAGGGGACATTAGGTATTCTTATTACTACTGGGGGCTCTATAGAAGGGACTTATGGATTTTTCTTCAGGATAGTATTTGGGAGATCTGGGGAGCACAGCGAGCAGCATGATAACACTGTTGGGTCTCCAGGTTGGGGGATGATGATAGGAAAGTGAGGAAGTTAAGATGTCTGTGTGTCACACTTTGCAGAGACAAGGCGTGGCTGAAAGAAATATTCAGGACCAAATGGAGAAGATGATGACATAGAAGATCACATTGAAGGAGACGTCACTTGGGAGGCCCTGGATGTGAGAGGTATGTGCTGCTGTACAGTAAAATGCAGTGTGCGGGGGGAGAGCCGACTTAGAGATTTGGGCCATATTTATTGGGGCTTGGGCCCCAGATGTTTTGAGACCATAGCAACTCCCCTTGACAGGGGCATACGCATAGGTACAGTATAGGTGTACTAGACCAGGCAGCTATGAGGCTCAGAGAAAGGGAGGTCCCATCTCAGATTGTCCTTCTCACCCTCTCACATGGGCACTATGGATATACAAATTGCCCCCCCCCCCCCCGCTCCATAGGCCTAATAATATTATGTTGGGATGGGAAAACGATTGTGATAAGCATATATTCATTCCCTACTCCAAAACATTGCTACTAAATAGTTTAATTCTTAAAATGTTCACAAGGAGACTTTGAATCACATAGGATAGCATGAACTAGAACTATGGCTGACATAGATCAGATATTTCAGGGGCACCAGGAGCATGCTGAAAGCAAATCAAGATTTAGATGATTCATGAGTTGGTAAGTGGATACAGGATCATCTCTTGATCATAGAGAAGCATCCCAATAAGGTCTCAAAAATCTATTATTTGTCCAAAAACATTTTGAGAAAGACTTCCTACAGAACTCAAATATGTGAACTCAAAAGGGTTTAAAATAATGAACTGTCATTGAGGAGTATACATATTCTCATATACAGTGGATATAAAAAGTCTACACACCCCTGTTAAAATGTCAGGTTTCTGTGATTAAAAAAGATAAATCATTTCAGAACTTTTCCATCTTTAAACCTATAAACTGTACAACTCAATTGAAAAAAAAACTGAAATCTTTTAGGTGGAAATTTTTTATGTTTTTCAACTTTGTTGAATGATAAAAGGATGTGTCATGTGAAAAAAAATATTTTCATTTTGCTGTTTCCCTGTAGTTTCTGTTATTGTCGGTTTTCTGAGTGGTTCTTTAATCGTCTTAAACCCTTCTTGTCGTTTTGCTGGATAGCATTAAGTTTAGGGTCAATTTCTGTCAGTGTTGTTTATTTCTGTTCTTTGTCAATCATCCACTCTCAATCTCATGGTGGACTGCAGTAAGAGAGAGAGTTAGATAGTATGTGAATGTAGAGATGATTGAGGTTTCTACGATGGGGTGCTAATTTATGGACTGGAGGGGCAGTTGGGGAGAGAGTGGTTGAGAACATAAGAAGATTGTGGTTAGAGAGGGATAGAGGAGATATTGAGAAATTAGACCGGGAGCAGAGATGGTTGAAGACAAGGTCTAGCATGTGGCCATCTTTGTGGGTGGCTGTGAAGGACCATTGTGTGAGGCCAAAGGAGAATGTAAGAGATAGGAGATTAAAGGCAGTTAAGTTGGGTGTAGAGTTGAGCGAACACCTGGATGTTCGGGTTCGAGAAGTTCGGCCGAACATCCCGGAAATGTTCGGGTTCGGGATCCGAACCCGATCCGAACTTCGTCCCGAACCCGAACCCCATTGAAGTCAATGGGGACCCGAACTTTTCGGCACTAAAAAGGCTGTAAAACAGCCCAGGAAAGAGCTAGAGGGCTGCAAAAGGCAGCAACATGTAGGTAAATCCCCTGCAAACAAATGTGGATAGGGAAATGAATTAAAATAAAAATTAAATAAATAAAAATTAACCAAAATCAATTGGAGAGAGGTTCCATAGCAGAGAATCTGGCTTCCCGTCACCCACCACTGGAACAGTCCATTCTCAGATATTTAGGCCCCGGCACCCAGGCAGAGGAGAGAGGTCCCGTAACAGAGAATCTGTCTTCATGTCAGCAGAGAATTAGTCTGCATGTCATAGCAGAGAATGAGGCTTCACGTCAGCCACCACTGCAACAGTCCATTGGCATATATTTAGGCCCAGCACACACACAGGCAGAGGAGAGAGGTCCCGTAACAGAGAATCTGGCTTCATGTCAGCAGAGAATCAGTCTGCATGTCATAGCAGAGAATCAGGCTTCACGTCAGCCACCACTGCAACAGTCCATTGTCATAAATTTAGGCCCAGCACCCAGGCAGAGGAGAGAGGTCCCGTAACAGAGAATCTGGCTTCATGTCAGCAGAGAATCAGTCTTCATATCATAGCAGAGAATCAGGCTTCACGTCACCCACCACTGTAAGAGTCAATTTTCATAAATTTAGGCCCAGAACCCAGGCAGAGGAGAAAGGTCCCGTAACAGACAATCTGGCTTCATGTCAGCAGAGAATCAGTCTTCATATCATAGCAGAGAATCAGGCTTCACGTCACCCACCACTGTAAGAGTCAATTTTCATAAATGTAGGCCCAGAACCCAGGCAGAGGAGAAAGGTCCCGTAACAGACAATCTGGCTTCATGTCAGCAGAGAATCAGTCTTCATATCATAGCAGAGAATCAGGCTTCACGTCACCCACCACTGTAAGAGTCAATTTTCATAAATTTAGGCCCAGAACCCAGGCAGAGGAGAAAGGTCCCGTAACAGACAATCTGGCTTCATGTCAGCAGAGAATCAGTCTTCATATCATAGCAGAGAATCAGGCTTCACGTCACCCACCACTGTAAGAGTCAATTTTCATAAATTTAGGCCCAGAACCCAGGCAGAGGAGAAAGGTCCCGTAACAGACAATCTGGCTTCATGTCAGCAGAGAATCAGTCTTCATATCATAGCAGAGAATCAGGCTTCACGTCACCCACCACTGTAAGAGTCAATTTTCATAAATTTAGGCCCAGAACCCAGGCAGAGGAGAAAGGTCCCGTAACAGACAATCTGGCTTCATGTCAGCAGAGAATCAGTCTTCATATCATAGCAGAGAATCAGGCTTCACGTCACCCACCACTGTAAGAGTCAATTTTCATAAATTTAGGCCCAGAACCCAGGCAGAGGAGAAAGGTCCCGTAACAGACAATCTGGCTTCATGTCAGCAGAGAATCAGTCTTCATATCATAGCAGAGAATCAGGCTTCACGTCACCCACCACTGTAAGAGTCAATTTTCATAAATTTAGGCCCAGAACCCAGGCAGAGGAGAAAGGTCCCGTAACAGACAATCTGGCTTCATGTCAGCAGAGAATCAGTCTTCATATCATAGCAGAGAATCAGGCTTCACGTCACCCACCACTGTAAGAGTCAATTTTCATAAATTTAGGCCCAGAACCCAGGTAGAGGAGAAAGGTCCCGTAACAGACAATCTGGCTTCATGACAGCAGAGAATCAGTCTGCATGTCATAGCAGAGAATCAGGCTTCACGTCAGCCACCACTGCAACAGTCCATTGTCATAAATTTAGGCCCAGCACCCAGGCAGAGGAGAGAGGTCCCGTAACAGAGGATCTGGCTTCATGTCACCAGAGAATCAGTCTGCATGTCATAGCAGAGAATCAGGCTTCACGTCAGCCACCACTGCAACAGTCCATTGGCATATATTTAGGCCCAGCACACACACAGGCAGAGGAGAGAGGTCCCGTAACAGACAATCTGGCTTCATGTCAGCAGAGAATTAGTCTGCATGTCATAGCAGAGAATGAGGCTTCACGTCACCCACCACTGCAACAGTCCATTGGCATATATTCAGGCCCAGCACCCAGGCAGAGGAGAGAGGTCCCGTAACAGAGGATCTGGCTTCATGTCAGCAGAGAATCAGTCTGCATGTCATAGCAGAGAATGAGGCTTCACGTCAGCCACCACTGCAACAGTCCATTGTCATAAATTTAGGCCCAGCACCCAGGCAGAGGAGAGAGGTCCCGTAAAAGAGGATCTGGCTTCATGTCAGCAGAGAATCAGTCTGCATGTCATAGCAGAGAATCAGGCTTCACGTCAGCCACCACTGCAACAGTCCATTGTCATAAATTTAGGCCCAGCACCCAGGCAGAGGAGAGAGGTCCCGTAACAGAGGATCTGGCTTCATGTCAGCAGAGAATCAGTCTGCATGTCATAGCAGAGAATCAGGCTTCACGTCAGCCACCACTGCAACAGTCCATTGTCATAAATTTAGGCCCAGCACCCAGGCAGAGGAGAGAGGTCCCGTAACAGAGGATCTGGCTTCATGTCAGCAGAGAATCAGTCTGCATGTCATAGCAGAGAATCAGGCTTCACGTCAGCCACCACTGCAACAGTCCATTGTCATAAATTTAGGCCCAGCACCCAGGCAGAGGAGAGAGGTCCCGTAACAGACAATCTGGCTTCATGTCAGCAGAGAATTAGTCTGCATGTCATAGCAGAGAATCAGGCTTCATGTCAGCCACCACTGCAACAGTCCATTGGCATATATTTAGGCCTAGCACACAGGCAGAGGAGAGGTTCATTCAACTTTGGGTAGCATCGCAATATAATGGTAAAATGAAAATAAAAATAGGATTGAATGAGGAAGTGCCCTGGAGTCCAATAATATATGGTTATGGGGAGGTAGTTAATGTCTAATCTGGACAAGGGACGGACAGGTCCTGTGGGATCCATGCCTGGTTCATTTTTATGAACGTCAGCTTGTCCACATTGGCTGTAGACAGGCGGCTGCGTTTGTCTGTAATGACGCCCCCTGCCGTGCTGAATACACGTTCAGACAAAACGCTGGCTGCCGGGCAGGCCAGCACCTCCAAGGCATAAAAGGCTAGCTCTGGCCACGTGGACAATTTAGAGACCCAGAAGTTGAATGGGGCCGAACCATCAGTCAGTACGTGGAGGGGTGTGCACACGTACTGTTCCACCATGTTAGTGAAATGTTGCCTCCTGCTAACACGTTGCGTATCAGGTGGTGGTGCAGTTAGCTGTGGCGTGTTGACAAAAGTTTTCCACATCTCTGCCATGCTAACCCTGCCCTCAGAGGAGCTGGCCGTGACACAGCTGCCTTGGCGACCTCTTGCTCCTCCTCTGCCTTGGCCTTGGGCTTCCACTTGTTCCCCTGTGACATTTGGGAATGCTCTCAGTAGCGCGTCTACCAACGTGCGCTTGTACTCGCGCATCTTCCTATCACGCTCCAGTGCAGGAAGTAAGGTGGGCACATTGTCTTTGTAGCGTGGATCCAGCAGGGTGGCAACCCAGTAGTCCGCACAGGTTAAAATGTGGGCAACTCTGCTGTCGTTGCGCAGGCACTGCAGCATGTAGTCGCTCATGTGTGCCAGGCTGCCCAGGGGTAAGGACAAGCTGTCCTCTGTGGGAGGCGTATCGTCATCGTCCTGCCTTTCCCCCCAGCCACGCACCAGTGATGGACCCGAGCTGCGTTGGGTGCCACCCCGCTGTGACCATGCTTCATCCTCATCCTCCTCCACCTCCTCCTCATCCTCGTCCTCCTCGTCCTCCAGTAGTGGGCCCTGGCTGGCCACATTTGTACCTGGCCTCTGCTGTTGCAAAAAACCTCCCTCTGAGTCACTTCGAAGAGACTGGCCTGAAAGTGCTAAAAATGACCCCTCTTCCTCATCCTCCTCCTCCTCCTCCTGGGCCACCTCCTGTTCCATCATCGCCCTAAGTGTTTTCTCAAGGAGACATAGAAGTGGTATTGTAACGCTGATAACGGTGTCATCGCCACTGGCCATGTTGGTGGAGTACTCGAAACAGCGCAACAGGGCACACAGGTCTCGCATGGAGGCCCAGTCATTGGTGGTGAAGTGGTGCTGTTCTGTAGTGCGACTGACCCGTGCGTGCTGCAGCTGAAACTCCACTATGGCCTGCTGCTGCTCGCACAGTCTGTCCAGCATGTGCAAGGTGGAGTTCCACCTGGTGGGCACGTCGCATATGAGGCGGTGAGCGGGAAGGCCGAAGTTACGCTGTAGCGCAGACAGGCGAGCAGCGGCAGGATGTGAACGCCGGAAGCGCGAACAGACGGCCCGCACTTTATGCAGCAGCTCTGACATGTCGGGGTAGTTGTGAATGAACTTCTGCACCACCAAATTCAGCACATGCGCCAAGCAAGGGATGTGCGTCAAATTGGCTAGTCCCAGAGCTGCAACGAGATTTCGCCCATTATCACACACCACCAGGCCGGGCTTGAGGCTCACCGGCAGCAACCACTCGTCGGTCTGTTGTTCAATACCCCGCCACAACTCCTGTGCGGTGTGGGGCCTGTCCCCCAAACATATGAGTTTCAGAATGGCCTGCTGACGTTTACCCCGGGCTGTGCTGAAGTTGGTGGTGAAGGTGTGTGGCTGACTGGATGAGCAGGTGGAAGAAGAGGAGGAGGAAGCCGAGAAGGAGGAGGTGGCAACAGGAGGCAAAGAATGTTGCCCTGCGATCCTTGGCGGCGGCAGGACGTGCGCCAAACAGCTCTCCGCCTGGGGCCCAGCTGCCACTACATTTACCCAGTGTGCAGTTAGGGAGATATAGCGTCCCTGGCCGTGCTTACTGGTCCACGTATCTGTGGTTAGGTGGACCTTGCTACAGATGGCGTTGCGCAGTGCACACTTGATTTTATCGGATACTTGGTTGTGCAGGGAAGGCACGGCTCTCTTGGAGAAGTAGTGCCGGCTGGGAACAACATACTGTGGGACAGCAAGCGACATGAGCTGTTTGAAGCTGTCTGTGTCCACCAGCCTAAATGACAGCATTTCATAGGCCAGTAGTTTAGAAATGCTGGCATTCAGGGCCAGGGATCGAGGGTGGCTAGGTGGGAATTTACGCTTTCTATCAAATGTTTGTGAGATGGAGAGCTGAACGCTGGCGTGTGACATGGTTGAGACGCTTGGTGACGGAGGTGGTGGTGGTGGTGTTGGTGGTACATCCCCTGTTTGCTGGGCGGCAGGTGCCAACGTTCCTCCAGAGGCGGAGGAAGAGGCCGAGGCGGCAGCAGCAGAATAGGCCGAGGCGGCAGCAGCAGAAGAGGTAGCAGGGGGAGCCTGAGTGACTTCCTTGGTTTTAAGGTGTTTACTCCACTGCAGTTCATGCTTTGCATGCAGGTGCCTGGTCATGCAGGTTGTGCTCAGGTTCAGAACGTTAATGCCTCGCTTCAGGCTCTGATGGCACAGCGTGCAAACCACTCGGGTCTTGTCGTCAGCACATTGTTTGAAGAAGTGCCATGCCAGGGAACTCCTTGAAGCTGCCTTTGGGGTGCTCGGTCCCAGATGGCGGCGGTCAGTAGCAGGCGGAGTCTCTTGGCGGCGGGTGTTCTGCTTTTGCCCACTGCTCCCTCTTTTGCTACGCTGTTGGCTCGGTCTCACCACTGCCTCTTCCTCCGAACTGTGAAAGTCAGTGGCACGACCTTCATTCCATGTGGGGTCTAGGACCTCATCGTCCCCTGCATCGTCTTCCACCCAGTCTTGATCCCTGACCTCCTGTTCAGTCTGCACACTGCAGAAAGACGCAGCAGTTGGCACCTGTGTTTCGTCATCATCAGAGACATGCTGAGGTGGTATTCCCATGTCCTCATCATCAGGAAACATAAGTGGTTGTGCGTCAGTGCATTCTATGTCTTTCACCGCTGGGGAAGGGCTAGGTGGATGCCCTTGGGAAACCCTGCCAGCGGAGTCTTCAAACAGCATAAGAGACTGCTGCATAACTTGAGGCTGAGACAGTTTCCCTGGTATGCATGGGGGTGATGTGACAGACTGATGGGGTTGGTTTTCAGGCGCCATCTGTGCGCTTTCTGCAGAAGACTGGGTGGGAGATAATGTGAACGTGCTGGATCCACTGTCGGCCACCCAATTGACTAATGCCTGTACCTGCTCAGGCCTTACCATCCTTAGAACGGCATTGGGCCCCACCATATATCGCTGTAAATTCTGGCGGCTACTGGGACCTGAGGTAGTTGGTACACTAGGACGTGTGGATGTGGCAGAACGGCCACGTCCTCTCCCAGCACCAGAGGGTCCACTAACACCACCACGACCATGTCCACGTCCGCGTCCCTTACTAGATGTTTTTCTCATTGTTATGGTTCACCACAACAACAAATATATTATTTGGCCCAATGTATTGTATTCAAATTCAGCGGGATATAAATTTGAGGCCTAGTATTTAGGCGCTGGGTGACCGGTATGGATTTAGTGACAGAATTAGACTTGGAAATGCACAGAAGCGTGTGTGTGAAGTTATTCTGAATGACCCAATGTGCACCTTGAATATTATATACCCTTTTTGGGATAGATTTCAAATAGCTCTGATATAGCAGGAACCACTAAATTATGAAATTGCTAAATTGGGAATTGTACTTCAACCCAGAACAAAAAATGTGCTTTGACGGGCACTAAATAACTTTCCCAGCTACAACAGGACAGCGGTAACGAGAGATTTAGAGGGATTTAAATTTGAGGCCTAGTATTTAGGCGCTGGGTCACCGGTATGGATTTAGTGACAGAATTAGACTTGGAAATGCACAGAAGCGTGTGTGTGAAGTTATTCTGAATGACCCTATGTGCACCTTCAATATTATATACCCTTTTAGGGATAGATTTCAAATAGCTCTGATATAGCAGAAACCACTAAATTATGAAATTGCTAAATTGGGAATTGTACTTCAACCCAGAACAAAAAATGTGCTTTGACGGACACTAAATATCTTGCCCAGCAACAACAGTACAGCGGTGGGTAACGAGAGATTTAGAGGGATTTAAATTTGAGGCCTAGTATTTAGGCGCTGGGTCACCGGTATGGATTTAGTGACAGAATTAGACTTGGAAATGCACAGAAGCGTGTGTGTGAAGTTATTCTGAATGACCCAATGTGCACCTTCAATATTATATACCCTTTTAGGGATAGATTTCAAATAGCTCTGATATAGCAGAAACCACTAAATTATGAAATTGCTAAATTGGGAATTGTACTTCAACCCAGAACAAAAAATGTGCTTTGACGGACACTAAATATCTTGCCCAGCAACAACAGTACAGCGGTAACGAGAGATTTAGAGGGATTTAAATTTGAGGCCTAGTATTTAGGCGCTGGGTGACAGGTATGGGTTTAGTGACAGAATTAGACTTGGAAATGCACAGAAGCGTGTGTGTGAAGTTATTCTGAATGACCCAATGTGCACCTTCAATATTATATACCCTTTTAGGGATAGATTTCAAATAGCTCTGATATAGCAGAAACCACTAAATTATGAAATTGCTAAATTGGGAATTGTACTTCAACCCAGAACAAAAAATGTGCTTTGACGGACACTAAATATCTTGCCCAGCAACAACAGTACAGCGGTAACGAGAGATTTAGAGGGATTTAAATTTGAGGCCTAGTATTTAGGCGCTGGGTGACAGGTATGGGTTTAGTGACAGAATTAGACTTGGAAATACACAGTAGCGGGTGTGTGTGAAGTTATTCTGAATGACCCAATGTGCACCTTCAATATTATATACCCTTTTTGGGATAGATTTCAAATAGCTCTGATATAGCAGGAACCACTAAATTATGAAATTGCTAAATTGGGAATTGTACTTCAACCCAGAACAAAAAATGTGCTTTGACGGACACTAAATATCTTGCCCAGCAACAACAGTACAGCGGTAACGAGAGATTTAGCGGGATATAAATTTGAGGCCTAGTATTTAGGCGCTGGGTCACCGGTATGGATTTAGTGACAGAATTAGACTTGGAAATGCACAGAAGCGTGTGTGTGAAGTTATTCTGAATGACCCTATGTGCACCTTCAATATTATATACCCTTTTAGGGATAGATTTCAAATAGCTCTGATATAGCAGAAACCACTAAATTATGAAATTGCTAAATTGGGAATTGTACTTCAACCCAGAACAAAAAATGTGCTTTGACGGACACTAAATATCTTGCCCAGCAACAACAGTACAGCGGTGGGTAACGAGAGATTTAGAGGGATTTAAATTTGAGGCCTAGTATTTAGGCGCTGGGTCACCGGTATGGATTTAGTGACAGAATTAGACTTGGAAATGCACAGAAGCGTGTGTGTGAAGTTATTCTGAATGACCCAATGTGCACCTTCAATATTATATACCCTTTTAGGGATAGATTTCAAATAGCTCTGATATAGCAGAAACCACTAAATTATGAAATTGCTAAATTGGGAATTGTACTTCAACCCAGAACAAAAAATGTGCTTTGACGGACACTAAATATCTTGCCCAGCAACAACAGTACAGCGGTAACGAGAGATTTAGAGGGATTTAAATTTGAGGCCTAGTATTTAGGCGCTGGGTGACAGGTATGGGTTTAGTGACAGAATTAGACTTGGAAATACACAGTAGCGGGTGTGTGTGAAGTTATTCTGAATGACCCAATGTGCACCTTCAATATTATATACCCTTTTAGGGATAGATTCCAAATAGCTCTGATATAGCAGGAACCACTAAATTATGAAATTGCTAAATTGGGAATTGTACTTCAACCCAGAACAAAAAATGTGCTTTGACGGACACTAAATATCTTGCCCAGCAACAACAGTACAGCGGTAACGAGAGATTTAGAGGGATTTAAATTTGAGGCCTAGTATTTAGGCGCTGGGTGACAGGTATGGGTTTAGTGACAGAATTAGACTTGGAAATACACAGTAGCGGGTGTGTGTGAAGTTATTCTGAATGACCCAATGTGCACCTTCAATATTATATACCCTTTTTGGGATAGATTTCAAATAGCTCTGATATAGCAGGAACCACTAAATTATGAAATTGCTAAATTGGGAATTGTATTTCAACCCAGAACAAGAAATGTGCTTGAACGGACACTAAATAACTCGCCCAGCTACAGCACTAGGGACAGATTTAGCTGGATATAAATTTGAGGCCTAGTATTTAGGCGCTGGGTGACCGGTATGGATTTAGTGACAGAATTAGACTGGGATATGGCCAAAAAATAAACAGACTATTGCTGGTTAAATGCACTTGGTGTGACAGCTTCACCCTGATGTAGGCTTTAGCCAAAAAACAACCACACCATTGAGGGTTAAATGCACTTGGTGACAGGCGCAGCTTGCCCCTGATTTTGTATATGGCCAAAAAATGAACAGACTATTGCTGGTTAAATGCACTTGGTGTGACAGCTTCACCCTGATGTAGGCTTTAGCCAAAAAACAACCACACCATTGAGGGTTAAATGCACTTGGTGACAGGCGCAGCTTGCCCCTGATTTTGTATATGGCCAAAAAATGAACAGACTATTGCTGGTTAAATGCACTTGGTGTCACAGCTTCACCCTGATGTAGGCTTTAGCCAAAAAACAACCACACCATTGAGGGTTAAATGCACTTGGTGACAGGCGCAGCTTGCCCCTGATTTTGTATATGGCCAAAAAATGAACAGACTATTGCTGGTTAAATGCACTTGGTGTGACAGCTTCACCCTGATGTAGGCTTTAGCCAAAAAACAACCACACCATTGAGGGTTAAATGCACTTGGTCGCAGCTTGTGCTGGCGCACCACAAGACACAAAATGGCCGCCGATCACCCCAGAAAAATGAGACTGACAAACGGTCTGTGCAGCCTAAAAACAGTGAGCAATTGAGGATCAGCAGCTCAATGATCCACAGCTGCAGATCGATCAGTTAATCAAGTCCTTTGGAGGAGTTAATCTGCCTAATCTCGCCCTACTGTCGCAGCCGCAACCTCTCCCTACGCTAATCAGAGCAGAGTGACGGGCGGCGCTATGTGACTCCAGCTTAAATAGAGGCTGGGTCACATGGTGCTCTGGCCAATCACAGCCATGCCAATAGTAGGCATGGCTGTGATGGCCTCTTGGGGCAAGTAGTATGACGCTTGTTGATTGGCTGCTTTGCAGCCTTTCAAAAAGCGCCAAGAAAGCGTCACAAAAGCGCCAAGAAAGCGACGAACACCGAACCCGAACCCGGACTTTTACGAAAATGTCCGGGTTCGGGTCCGTGTCACGGACACCCCAAAATTCGGTACGAACCCGAACTATACAGTTCGAGTTCGCTCATCCCTAGTTGGGTGTGATAATAGGGATTTTGAAATTCCCCATCATAATTGTGGAGATGTGAGCGGAGAGGAAATGTAGAAGCCAGGTACTAAAATGGTTGAAAAAGCCAGCAGAAAGGCTTGTGGATGTTAGATGACAGCTATTTGGAGGTTGGAAGGAGAGAAGATGCGGATGGAGTGGACTTCAAAAGAGGGGAGGTTGTGAAAGAGTGTAGATAGTTTTAGGGAGCAGTTACGTAATAGGCCAACACCACCACCATCACACTGATCGAAACGTCGCATTTGTCTTGGTGAAATAAAGCATTAAGGATCAAGGCTGGAGAGTGCTGCAGTTTTCTGTTTCAATTGTACCTGGATTTGGGGAAGCATAGGACTGGCTTCTGACACGGCGAGCACCACCACAGTAAGGAAACAACTAATTTTTGTAGTGCTGCTACATTTTTTTATTTTTATTTACCAAGTTAATACATAAGTATCTGAGCATTTGAAAGGTTCAAATATAACACGCTACAGACAGACACCGCGTAGCAAAATTAAGTGGTCATATTTTGGAGTACTCCTGTCATTTAGGTATATGCGTGAGCTCCGCATTTAAAATACCTATATAATTATGCTAATAAGTTGACATGCAATCAGGATATGTCTAATAATATTTAGTGGGCAATTTATTTTTATAATTGTCATTTTAACAACTGTAATTGTATTAATTGTAATAAATGCAAAAATACTGTGAGCCAGTCTGATTGTTTCTTAATTTTACATTTGTTAGTGTTAAACCTCATCTGCCACTTATCTGCCCAAGCCTGCAATCTACCCAGATCCCTCTGTAGTATTATACTGTCCTCATCAGTGTAAATTACTTTACACAGTTTAGTGTCATCTGCGAAAATTTATATTTTACTATGCAAGCCTTCTACAAGATCATTAATAAATATATTGAAGAGAATAGGGCCCAATACTGACCCCTGAGGTACCCCACTAGTAAAAGTGACCCAATCTGAGTGTGTACCATTAATAACCACCCTCTGTTTTCTATCACTGAGCCAGTTACTTACCCACATACAGACGTTTTCTCCCAGTCCGAGCATTCTCATTTTATATACTAACCTTTTATGTGGTACAGTGTCAAATGCTTTGGAGAAGTCCAGATACCTGACATCCATTGATTCGCCGCTGTCAAATCTACAACTTACCTCCTCATAGAAACGGATTAAATTAGTTTGGCATGACCGATCCCTCATGAAGCCAGGCTGATATGGCGTTATTTGCTTATTGTATGCAGTATTACCCTATGTGGCACTCTACCTTTTTTTCTGATATAATATTTCACACAGTTACACTGGAGATTGTTGTTTTGGTTGCATGTTTGGGCAATTTTGCCAATATTTATACTTCTCCATTTATAATCCCCACCACAGACTTATTGTATAAATGCTCTATCTATCTTTAAAATAAAGATACTAAAAACAGATTTTAAGAATTCCGATATCTAGAACTAGGAATATACCCCAGAAATAAAACTGTGACTTCTTGTGGATTTGTGAAAAACACAGGATATTAAGGATAACATACAATGATGCTGGCACTTAACCAAAGTTTTCGACCAATGACAACATCTGCATGGAGTTTGTATGTTCTCCCACTGTTTGCGTTGGTTTCCTCTGGGTTCTCCAGTTTCCTCCAACCCTCCAAAGACATACTGATAGGGAACTTAGATTCTGAGCCCCATTGGGGAAAGCTTGATGTTAATGTCTGTAAAGCGCTGCGGAATATGTCCGTGGTATAATAAGTGCGTAAAATAATTACTTGCAGGAATAATGAAACAACAGAAGTTTGTAAACCAAACAAATGTAAGGGCAACACTATACATATGGTAGAGTGCACTAACAACCACTAATAACATTCCGCAGAGGTGGCAATCTGAGAGATAGACTGGTTTCTCCGACCCAGTATCGGATACGTGGTTGCCCAATAGACCATCAGGTACCTTTAATTGTAGTGGATGCATGGCGTGTAAGGCCATTAAGAAAGGAAAGGAGGTAGTGAGTACGACCATGGGCAAGAGATATGAGATCCGGTCCTTCATTAACTGCAGAACTTGTGGTGTGATATATGTAGCAACATGTATTTGCAAGTTACAATATGTAGGGAAGACGAAGCGCGAATTTAGGCGCCGCATTGGTGAACATTTATGTGACATCACTAATAAAGCTGATACACCAATTGCTCAACATGTCTTGACGCAACACCCTGACACCACTGACTGCATTAAATTTCAAGGCATTGAGCATGTTCGAACATCTGCGTGAGGGGGAGATGTGGACAATCTCCTCCTTCGGAAGGAGGCTCAGTGGACCTTTATGCTGCAAACAGTTAGACCACATGGACTGAATGAGTTTATCTCATATACTAGCTACATTCAGTGATATGTTGTGCTTAGCCCTGTAGTCAACGGTGCCTCTTATAACAGAATATGGCCCATCTCTGTTAGTTTGCATATATTTTTCTGTCATGGCACTGATTTATCTACATCTAAGACCGCTGTGTCTGTGACTATGGTCACAATGTTAGTAACATCAAGCAGCTGATTTGTGTGTCCAAGCGGTATGCTTGGTAGCTATTCATACATGTCAGCTTAAGCGGTCTTTTACATATTGGTCATTATCCACACTTGTCTCTCTGAGCGGTTTCTATTGATCGGTATGTACATCCCTGGAAAGTGTGCCGAGTTAGTTGGGTCTGAGCATCAGGATACCTGGAAGCTATAATAACCGCCGATTAGTCACTTCACTAATAATATTTACCTTCTATGCCTCCGAGAACATGTATAGAGGCGGGACAGGGGTGTGTCTGCAGTCAGCGGCACCCCGATGCGATTGGTTCCCGCGAGATGACGTCTGGCATAGGGGGCGTGGTGTTCTCCTTTTCAGAGACAGTGGAGGGCGGCCGCGCTGCGGTGGCCCCAGTGCCGCAGGCTACATGATGCACGCTATGCACCAGAGCGTGTCAGCACAGTTTGTTTGTGTATGTGTGTCTTAAAGCGCTCCTGGTGAATCGGTGACAGAAATGGTCACCAGAGAAACGCGTCAAGCCACTTGTAGACTGCTGTCCCTGAAACATGGAGGGGAGAGCTTTTTAGTCTAACAGTAGACACAGTTAGGTAGCCTTACTTAGCCTCAGTGGGGAATACAGACTGTTGCTAGTGACCGGACTATTAATCAAGAGGGGTGGATGGAGGTTCTCGTACTACAATAAGTCCGTTCTCCCTAGGGTTCTGGTCACGAGTCTGCCCTATCTGGTGATTAATTATTGCACCCTGGGTTAGGCCAGCTACATACGCTCCAGTATAGTATTTGTTATGTCTGTGTATTGAGAACTTCCACCCGTTCTTTAAAAAAAATAAAAAATAATTACATTTTAGCGACCACCACTTATACAGTTAAACGTTACTAATCAGGTAGTTGCCTATCATGTACTACAGTTATCAGTGAACCCCTGCACCAACAACCACACCAGAATTTACCAAAATAGAGAAGGTGTGTGTAAGTAAAGTGTACACCTAAATGAATATAAAGGATATAAATCTTAAACCACTATAAAATACATTAAGTACACAAAACACTACGGCAAGTGCTATAAAAAGAACAAACCCTCAGCTAGTCTAACCCCCCGCACCCACAAACACACATACAGTGGTATTACACTGTACATAAAAACAATACCGGATCCACGCTAAGTCCTTGGAACCACCCAATTAAGTGGTATTACACTGCCGATCTTAGGGCAGTGCGAGGGCCTGTGAGGGACTTGTTTGAAACGGTCTGATTTACAGAGGCCGATACAAACAGTCAATCTTCCCTCATTCAGTTCTATTGATTATCGTCAGAAAGTCCCTGATTGCACAGGTAGATGTGCTGCCGATAATCAGGCATTTTTCATCCTGATAAAAGATGTCCATCAGCCGACGAATGAGAGCTTGCTCGTTCATGGGCTGATCACCTTTTTTATTATACAAGACATTTATTAGGAACGAGCATTCACATGAACCTTCATTCCCCATAATTGGCCCGAAATCATGCAGTGTAATAGGGTCTTTCATTTTTAACCATGCTTAAATCCTTGGGTGAAAAAAAAGGAAGATAGATGTTAGTAAAAATAATATACAAATACCTGGTAAGGCCTGATAGAGGGACAAGAGCAAAACCCCACACATATCCCCAACTACCTTGGCTTCATCAGGGGATGACTGTACTGTAAATGCTCAATATATAAAGATTTGTCTTGCAGAACTGGATTTTAATGAAAAATTAAGGGGCAAGTACCCTGGGGCCTTCATCATTTCCCCTTTCCTGTCCAGGCTGATTTTTCCATTCTGCCTTGTCCTGCATTTTCTACATACATCCCTGGAAGTCACAATATGGCCAGTTTTTGCTACCGCAGACCACCTTTTGGGAAAAGGGGGGTCTCGTTATGGCTGTTTGGAGATCCTTTCTAGTCAAAAATTGGTGGAGAGGTAGCCATCTATGCATGTGGCCCATCATATCAAAACTCTTCCAAGTGAGTATCTGTTGTCTTCCATAGGCTTTAGTAGAGCATTGTACATCTGTGATAGCAATAATGGTTTTTGACTCAATTAGGAGACTTGGTGTTCCAACAAGAAAATGCTCGCCCTCACACTGTCTGCAGTACACAATATGCTCTTCAGGATCCACAATGTCCTGGACACACCGAAGGTTGGTCTTTGTTACCTCCACAAATACCAGACGGGAATAGCCATGATAGCTAGTGGTACCTCACACCATGACACTTTGTGTTGGTCCTGTGTGTAGCCACAATATTTGTGGCTCACTCACACACTGCCCACACTATACAACGTGCTTTTCAGGGTATCCAGCAGCTCGATTGCCAGATTTCTCTCAACATACCACAGAATGATATCCAGCATCTGTATGAGTCCCAGGGGCGTCGCTAGGTTAAAACATTTGGGGCCTGGGCCCCGGATGTTTTGTCCCATGCTCCAAATGTCCTGCCTGCCTGCTAGATACAAATGTATTGACGTACTCAGAACGGCAATACAATTGAATCTAATACACTGGGAAGAGGTGAAGGACCTGTGGTGACATCACAGGTCATGTGATCAGCAAAACAGGCTGTGATAGGATGACCTGGATGATGTCACCATCATGTGACCAGTGCAAGATTGGACCGGAGTGAAGAGGAGAAGGTGATGTCTGTACATGAGGAGAGGTAAGTGAAGGGAGAGGCAGATGCTCAGAGTTGTAGTTATTTAACTGGGATGTATGTTAGGGCTGAAGGGAGGGATGTTATTTACATTGAACTGTGTGTGCTTGAGGTGGCTGGGGGAGGGAGTGATGTTATTTACATGGGACTGTATGTTGAAAGTGGATGGTGGGGGGAATGATGTTTATGTACATGGGACTTAATGTTTAGGCTACCTTCACACTTGCGTTTGGGGATCCGCTTGTGAGATCCGTTTCAAGGCTCTCACAAGCAGCCCCAAATGCATCAGTTTAACCCCAATGCATTCTGAATGGATGCGGATCCATTAAGAATGCATTCGTTCAGCTCCGTACGGCCCCCCGTTCCTTTTTGGAGGCGGACCCCAAAATGCTGCAAGCTGCGTTTTTGCGTCCGCATGGCCTTGCGGAGCCAAACAGATCCGTCCTGACTTACAATGTAAGTCAATGGGGACGGATCCCTTTGCATTGACACAAAATGGTGCAATTGTAAACGGATCTGTCCTCCATTGACTTTCAATGTAAGTCAGGACGGATCCGTATTGGGACTTAGAAATTCAAATCTAATACAAACGAATCGGTCCTGAGCGGATGCATTCGTTTGTATTATCGGTGCGGATCCATCCTGTACAAGTACAGGACAGAGCCGCACGAACGCAAGTGTGAAAGTAGCCTTAGGGGGTGATGTTTACATGGGATTGTGCCTGGAGGCGGCTGGGGAGGAGGTGATGTTATTTACATGGGACTGTATGGTGGAGGGAGGATTATAACTGCAGGGGGCACTGCAGATCCAAGGGACATTATAGGCGGTCTTATTACTACTGGGGGCTCTATAGGAGGGTCTTATAGATCCGCCTTATTTCTACTAAGCGCACTATGGGGGCCTTATTACTACGAGGGGTCTGTAGGGAGCTTTATTACCACTGGGGGAACAATAGGGGGCCTTATTTCTACTGGGGACTCTATGAGGGTATTATTAATATGGGGGGGCTCTTCTAATAATGGGGGCATTGTTGAGGAGCATTATCATGGTTGGGGCAGTGTTACTAATAAGGGCATTCTAGAAGGGAAATACTATTGTGGGACTATGAGGAGCACTATTACTATGGGGGGCAGTAATGTTTCTTCAGGATAGTATTTGGGGGTATTGGGGGGGCAGGGGCGTAACTAAAGGCTCATGGGCCCCGGTGCAAGAGTTCAGCTTGGGCCCCCCTTCCCTCAGTGCTTTGTGTGTCTCCTTATGCGGCACAAGTGTCTTTGGGCCCCTTCAGGCTCCTGGGCCCGGTAGCGACTGCTACCTCTGCACCCACTATAGCTACACCCCTGGGGAGGGGGGGGGGGGGGGGCACAGCAAGCAACAGGATAACACTGTGGGGACTCCAGTTGGGGGATAATGATAGAATGTGAGGAAGCTAAGATGTCTGTGTGCAAAGAAAAAGGGGGTCAGTCAGCACATCCCAAAGCGCAGGGGCACGTTGCTATGGCTGAGAACAAGACTGTTAAACAAAACATGCAATGCAACAGCTCACTGCAAACCAAATAAAGTACAAAATTGCATCATAATTGCAAATGCTATACTAATAAGTTAGAGATGCTTGGCAAATCGTTTTGTACAAAATTATTTAAGCCCGTCTGCCACACGTCAAGGCGATCTCTAGTTAGACGGGTTCCTAACACTAAATTTTACCTGTTAGGATGCCACCAATATTAATGTGACTCCCGCCTCAACATATACCCTGCTGCAGAACCCAAAATATAGGGTGTGCCACCTTAGTTCAGTGCTCATTGACCAAGCACCACTAGCAGTTTATACTTTGTCAATCTCAGCTCCATCTCAATATGCTTTCCAGGTGTTTTTTTTCCCCACTTTCTGCTAGGGTACATAAAAATAAATAAATCAATAATACAAGTTGTATTTTATGTTTTATCATTTATGAGATTCATAGCACAGCTTTAAAAATATGAATCCAAATTATTAAGGTGTCACATATTTTTGTATTTTACAAGGGCTAATGTTTCTGTATATTTGTGTTTTCTGCCTTCACAGAACAGCCACATCACATGACACAGGAGCAGATTCACACATTTACATCTTGGACTTTGTCTAGCCATTTGTCGCTGTCTGCAGGGACTGAACCTGTCACTTGACATTGTCCCTAGCACAAAATAAATGTGCACTGTGTCTGCCAGCACTGTCAGGTCAGACAGCACATCTTAGAGTTCAGAGAGAATAGAAGAGCAGACGTGATCAGATCTTCCGCCAGCATCCCACAGTCATGAGGCTTTGATCCTGGAGCTTTGAAGCAGAAACACATTGATCCTCATCTGTCTCACAACAGACCAAAGTGACCTAATGACAGCAGCATGTTTAATAGGTTAACAGAATAATGGCTTCCAGCAGCAACATTAATTAATGAGTCTTACTTAATATGCAAAAGAGTCACTGACATATTCAGCTAATGACCTAATTTTACATTACATTTTTGAAAGCAGCATTATATTACAAAAATCTATACGTCAGCACCATTATTAGGTGGTCCTAAGCTTAAATCATAGAATAGATAGATAGATAGATAGACACAGAAGTAGAGCTGCACCTACATATACTGCACACATTTGCATTTCGTCACGGCAGTTAAGGGAAGCACCCCTTTCCATATGTGCTATTAGAACATAAGGATGTCATAGAGGGAGATCCCCTGCTTGGTTCTTTCTTCAATTAATCAGCACTGTTCGGAGAGATAAGCTGTGTCATACATGGTTATCCACTTATCGGCTACAGATGCTACATCTCCATTCAGTAGCCCCCGCTGGGTAACTGGATCTTACTCACAGCTTACCCTGGAGATGACCATTGATTGTTAGAAGTTCCAGCAGCCATATCTGCATTTAGAAAAGCTATTCTCCTGAGAGGACCACCCCTTAAAGCACCAGTTTGTATTTCATCAATATTTTAGTTGGTGTTTAGTATTTTTTATAAGATTTAGTGCCACACTGGAGCCCGAAGCACCTAAATGTCTTATTGGATTTTAGCCACACGCTTCCGGACCCATATGCTTTCGGGTCTGTGTGGCTGCACCACAAACAACAGGACATGTCCTATTTGTGGCCACAACTAGAGATAAGCGAATTTCTAAAAAAAATCTCATTGGTCGGTTCGCCGAATTTTCCAAAAAGATTCGATCCGAATTTATTCATCCCGAATCGCGTTAAAAAACAGCTATTTCCTGGGTGCAGAGAGCGTGTATAGTGGTGTAAAACACTGTGCCTTGCAGTAACACGCATAGGGAGTCTGCTGTGGAAGTGAAACAATACTGTGAGTCAGTATGACAGGCAGATGACAGGCATCACTCTTAGAATCACTGCACACTTCATTTATTTGGTACTTATGGGGCTAAAACTGACCAAATAACTAAAGTGTGAACTACAGGTCAATGTTAGCGCCAGGTATAAAGAACCATGCAGAGGCCCAAGATCCTACTATAGCGTGAAAGAGCGCACTCTTTTTACACCGTCGACAGCTGATTCCACATAGATTTCTACAGCACCTTTTCTATTAAACGCTTATACAAGTAGAGCCCCCTGACAGAGTGGAGAGGGTGTCAGCAGTAAGTTTTGCCCTTCCTATGATCTGTTAGAACAATAACCCCCAAAAAACGGTCAGTAATCCATCAGTATTGCTAAAGCCAAAAAGATGACACGTGAATGGAATATTTGCATTTCTTTTGTGTTTTGTACCCACTCCTTTTGGCTAGCAAATCATAAGCCAATTCTGCTGCAAAATACAGGCCTTACAGCTGCTACATAGACAGGATCCATTGTGCGTCTCATTTTTCCTTCCTTCTGACAAATCAAAAGAAGTGCCAAATAGATGATGATGTCAACCAGGCCAAAAAGGCAAAATAGTGGCCCAATTATAGAGTGGGGAGGGTGGGAACAGCATGAGAAGTCCACAGAGTGGCCCAATGACATAGTGGTGAGGTGGCAGCAACATGAGGAGACGACAGAAGGGTGATGTGCCAGCAGCATGAGGACACCACAGAGTGGTGAGGTGGCAGCATCATGAGGAGACTACAGAGTGGCTCAGTGACATATTGGTGAGGTTGCAGAGGCATGAGAAGACCACAGAGTGGTGAGGTGGCAGCAGCATGAAGAGACCACAGAGTGGTGATGTGGCAGCAGCATGAGGAGACAACAGAGTGGCAAGGTGACATAGTGTGAAGGTGGCAGCAGCATGAGGAGACCACAGAGTGGCAAGGTGACATAGTGTGAAGGTGGCAGCAGCATGAGGAGACCACAGAGTGGCTAGGTGACAAAGTGTGGAGGTGGCAGAAGCATGAGGAGACAACAGAGTGGTGAGGTGACAGCAGCATGAGGAGACCACAGAGTGGCCCAGTGACATAGTGGTGAGGTGGCAGCAAAATGAGGAGACCACAGAGTGGCACAGTGACAGAGTGGTGAGGTGGCAGCAGCATGAGGAGACCACAGAGTGGTAATGTGGCAGCAGCATGAGGAGACCACAGAGTGGCCCAGTGATATAGTGGTGAGGTGGCAGCAGCATGGGGAGACCACAGAGTGTTTAGGTGGTAGCAGCATTAGGAGACCACAGAGTGGCCCAGTGACAGAGTGGTTAGGTGGAGGGGGGGGGCAATACCAGTACCAGCTGAATATGGTGGGTGGCAGTAGGTGTGGAAGCATCAGAATAGTAGCTGAAGCAGGTAGCCAGAAGAAACAAGTCTCCTTTGACAAAGTTTAGATGTGGCACCATGGATGATCTAGTCTGATGCATCAGGCACTGGTTTTTGAAAATCCTGGCTGATCCACACAAAGGTCAGTTTCTCCACATTTAGGGTAACTATGGCCCCTGCCGCACTAAAAAGGAAAGCTTGTCCAAGGCAAACTTGGCCAGTTGTGGCCACAAATCAAGTTTGGCTGCTCAGTAGTAAAGGGGATCTTTCATGTGGGATGGCAGGATGCACTCCAAGTATGCCACAACCTGCTGGTTCAGGTCCTACTCTATGTCTAGCTGCTGCTGCTGGTGAGTAGTTTCTTCAGTAGGCGGGTGAAGAAAATTGCTCTAGACTTAAGTTGTTGCTGATGGAGATGGTATTGCTCCTGCCCCCCCAGCAGCCATGGCAGTGGAACGTGAGCGCAGAGGGCCCCCCGGTCAGACCTGTGTGAGGATTGACGATGGAGCACATAGGCAATGGCCAACTGACTACATAGGATGTCTCGATAGTAGTTCAGTTTGTCCTCCCTCTCTGCGGGTGTAAAAAAGGCCCCCATTTTGGACCGGGAGCAAGGGTCTAACATGTGGAGAGCCATAGTCATCCCTCTGCCAAATGGTGACAATTCGGCTGTAACTACACAAGCAACTGAGCATGCATTGAACCATTTGACTTGGAGAGATTCCGTGGCTCCATCTCCACTGCATACTGCCATGGTGTGTCTGGGTCATCTGCCTCGCATTCCTTGTCGCCCTTTAGCTCCTCCGGCTGCTCCTGCTCCTCCTACGCATTTCCTGTGCTCGAATGTCCTCCACTTCCTCCTCTAGTTCAGCCCCCACAGGGCTTATGTTGCCATGAGCAGGGCTGGCGTCATAACCCGGCAAACCCGGGCAAGTTCTGGGGCCCAATGCTCCTGGGGGGGGGGCCCACTGAGCTGCTATGAGCACTTCCATCAATACAGATGAAAGCTCTCATTGCTGTCATTTCACTTACGAGGTACCCCTTTGTTGTCAGTGAGTCTGCACTGTGACTGTCTCTTTTCTGTTGGACAGGAGGGGGGGGGGAGAAACTCTTCGATCTGCTGCTGGATGCTGCTTCATTCTATTTAGTTGTTTTACTGTTTCATTAAGCAGTTTGCCTCCATGATACCCCCCCCCCATATCCTGTCCTATCTCATCCTCATGGAGCCCCTGCTGTCTCCTTTCCTCCCTCATGTATCCAGAGCTCCTGTTCCACCCTCCTATCTCCTATTGCTGCCCTGCACAGACCTCCTGCCACTATTTGTTGTATGAATCCCCCTCAGAGCCCCTTCCACCTACTTGCTGTGTCCACCCCTCCTGTCTATCCAGGGCCCGGGCCCCTGTCTCACTCCTCTGCCTCTCATTATGGGGGCATCTGAACCGCATTCACCATAAGGACCTTCTGATGTCACAGGGTCATGTGACTGTGCCCCTCACCCTGTACTGTGCCCCCATCCAGTACTGTGCCCCTCACCCCGTACTGTACCCCTTTATACCCTGCATTGTGCCCTCTTACCACACCCTGTACAGTGCCCCTAGTTAGTCATTCCCTGTACTGTGCCCTCTTATACCCTTTTATATCCGGTCACTGTATGGTGGTTTTATAATTGTATGGCAGTGTTATCACTGTATGGCGGTGGTATCCAATAACTGTATGGTCATAACTGTATCCCCTTCCCTGCCCACGACACTTTTTTTAGACCTGGCATGAGTGGGAAAAGATACAGATTGCGGTGCTAAGGACTTTTGCGCCACATCTGTGTCAGAAATACGGCTAATATAGACGTATTTCTATATAATAAATGACTCCCTAATTGTATTATTATTCGGGGGTAGGGCTAATATCTTTTATAGTATATAGATTCTAGTGTATTATACTGTGCCCTGTATTTCCCAATAGATCAATGATCCTTGGGAAACACAGTCTTCATCCCTGACCACCAGGACCAGGTAGCGCTCTGTCAGTACATGGTGGCCTCCCCTCTCCGCCAAGCTGCTCCGCTGTGTACTGGTGCTTATTCTGACAATAAGGCTGGGTTCACATCCCATTTGTGCTATCCATTTAATACATAGCAAAAATGTATTCATTAACAGATGCCTCAGACTGATGCCGTACAGTGGCGTCCGTTCATCATAAAGTTCCATTGTAAAAAAACATATACATTAAAGGGATTCTGTCATTTTAGCCCTATAGGCTATACATATGCCCATGTCCGTACTAATAACATGAATCCTAAACTGGCCTTATTAAACCTGCTTGTGGCTCTATTAGCCCAAAAAATGAAGCCGCTGCCAGGAGTCCGCGGCGCATCAAGCTGAGCATAGTGTGCACACGCTGGATCTGGCAGAGGGCCGGCCGGATCTGGCGGAGGCGGCGATTAAGACTGGGAAGGAGGCGCTTGGCACCAGACGGCCGGGCACCCTGTATTAACTGACATCCCCTTGGGCACCTTAGGTAGACGATTGACCGGTTATAAAAACCACAAGCAGGTTTAATAAGGCCACTTTAGGATTCATGTTATTAGTACGGATCATGACAGAATCCCTTTAACGTATGCATTTTTTTGTGGACTCTGCAGGATACAAAAACGTGCAGTGCTGCACATTTGTATACATCAAACCGATAGGAAAAACGTGATGTGAACCCACTGGTGGGGGGGGGGCTTTCTAAAATTTGCTGTGGGGCCCAGTCAGTTCTAGCTACATCACTGCACATCTCCTTCTCTCCTCCAGGCCTGGCTCACTGCTGCAGCAGGCCTGAGGAGAGAAGGAGCGCAGGGAGCTGTGGTTAGTGAATGACAGGACTGCTGGCTCCCGTGCGCTCCAGCAATGATAGGTATGTGAGGGGGCCACTGGGGGGTCATTACACTGTGAGGGCCCCTCACACAATATAATGACCCCCAGTGCCCCCATTTAGTATAATGATCCCCATTGACCCTCCATTTAGTATAATGACCACCAGCGCCCCCATTCAATATAATGACCCCACATGCCCCCTCCATACAGTATATCCCCAGTGTGTGGGCGACTGGGGGGTCATTATTCTGAATGGAGGGCCACTGTGGGGTCATTATACTGTGAGGGCCCTTTACATAGTATAATGACCCCCAGTAACCCCCTTTTAGTATAATGATCCCCAATGACCCTCCATTCAGTATAATGACCCCCAGAGCCCCCATTCAATATAATTACCCCCAGTGACCACCATACAGTATAATGACCCCCAGTGCCCCCTACATACAGTATTCCCCCAGTGTGGGGGCTACTGGGGGTCATTATTCTGAATGGGGGCCGACTGGAGGTTATTATTCTGAATGGAGGGCTGTTGTGGGGTCATTATACAGTGTGTAGAGGGGCATTGGGGGGTCATTATACTGTGTGAAGGGCCACTAGTGGTCATTATACTGTATAGGGGCCACTGGGGGTCATTATACCGTGTGGGAGCCACAGGGGGACATGTAAATGTAAAAAAATGCCTCAAGGGGGCCCACCGGGATTTATCGCCCAAGGGCCCACATGAACCTGGAGCCGGCCCTGGCCATGAGATGTAGTCGCCACGTTTCCTGTCCTCTAGCCAGCCAGAATTAGCAGCATCTGTTCCAGGACATGAATCAGTGGAATGACGTTGTTCATCCCGTAGTCCTGGAGGCTGACAAATAAAGTGGCCTCCTCAAAGGGCCCAAGCAAACGGCAGGTGTCACGCATGAGCTGCCACTGTCTAAGATCAAAGTTACACAGGGAAGTACCTCTGTTCGCATGTATCATCAAGAAATCGTTTATGGCCTATCTCTGTTCATATAATCGGTTCAAGTTCCAACATATGGAGGGTGAAATTCCAACGGGTGGAAACGTAACATATCAGTTGGGGGACTCCGTTCTGCCGCTGCAGCTCAAGGAGGGTGTGCTTTGCATTGTTCGAGTGGCTGAAGTGCATGCAAAGTTTTATTGGCCATTTTCAGGATGTCTTGCAGATGGGGTGAAAACTTCAGGAACCACTGTACAACCAGATTGAACACATGCGCCAAGCAGGGCGCATGGCTCAGCCCTCTTTGACGAAGCACCAACACCATGTTCTTCTTATTGTCGGTCACCATGGTTCTGATTTTGAGTTGTTAAGGAGAAAGCCAGGATTCGATTTCTTGATGAAGGAAGCGGAGCAGTTCCTCCTCTGTGTGACTCCGTTTGCCCAGGCAAACAAGGTGCAGAACAGCATGACACTTCCGTGCCCTGCACATGTGGTATGCTGAAGGAGCACTGTGAATTGTCCCTGCAGTGGAGGCTGAGAACACAGTGGAGGATGAGGACACAGTGGAGGATGAGGAGGCAGAGGCGGACATTGTCGCAGGACCAACGTCATGAGAACGCGGAGGCGGAAGCGGCGTCACCTGGCCAAGTTGCTGGTGTGGCTGAAACTACATTTACCCAGTGTTGAGGACATATATTGTTCTTGACCGTAGTTACAGCTCCACACGTCGGCGCTGCCGTGCACTTTGGCAGACATTGACAGTCTCAAGGACTGGCCCACCTTCTGTTCTACATATGTGTGCAGGGCTAGTACTGCCTTTTTAGCAAAGAAATGACAGCTTGGGACTCTCCACCTCAGCTCGGCACAAGCCATCAGTTCTCTGAAAGGTGCAGAGTTCACCAATTGGAAAGTGAGGGACTGCAGAACCAACAACTTGGCCAGGAGCATGTTCAGCTTCTGCGATGCTGGATGAGTGCAAGTGTAGTGTCCCACTAGGTAGGGGTGGGCACTACACAGGGGTCAATTGGGTCACGTGTTACTCCTGCTCATAAGGGACAGTGATATTATATTTATCCATGCATTGTAATGTATTTTCTATGTGTTTTACATGTGTTGTTTCTCCTGTTACATCCATAGCAGGCCTATTTGGGTGTAGTTAGACATCCTAGACACTAGAGGGAGATAGGAAGCCCCTAGTATAAATGGCCAGGCCCAGACAGGGAGGGGTAGGTCATAGTCAGGTGTCTGTGGAGACAGAAGTGAGAAGGCACCAGCCAGAGATATGCTGAGGGCCGCCTCCTGACATGCAGCTAGATAGTCAAGGCTTCTAGTTGCCATCAGGAGGCTAGTGAAGGAGTCCAGCCTGCCTGGAGACCATTAATCCAACATCCACAGAAGAAGTAACCCCAGTAGTAGGGATGAACCTCCTGGGAGAAACCTGCAGCTTCCCTCACAACAGGAACAATACAACCAGCTCAGATAAGTAAGCTGATGGGCAGAGGTACTATGAAATGAGAGCAAGGGTCAATACGGGAGGAAGAATTATTACCAAGGATTAAAGCCAGCATTTAGGCATCCGGGCCTTGGGATCCAGCCAGCTAGAATAGCTGAGGGGATAGAGCAGCCTTGACTGCGAAGTATTAACTGTTTACCCTCCAAGTATCTTGCAAGATTAATACCTGCCATATAGAGAAGTAAACCTGATTGTGAACTGTATGATTCAAGGGACTGCATAACCAACTGTCTGTATAAAGCTTGGACTGTTTTCCAAGTAAAGCAACGTTTGGTTCACCATACCATCTGTGTACCTCAATTACTACTGCTATAAATCGGTGTGCCACCGTTACAGGCACTGGCGTCACGATCCTTAAAGGGACCTTGCCTCAGGCACTCAAAATACAAACCGGATTCCAAAAAAGTTGGGACACTAAACAAATTGTGAATAAAAACTGAATGCAATGATGTGGAGATGACAAATGTCAATATTTTATTTGTAATAGAACGTAGATGACAGATCAAACGTTTAATCCGAGTAAATGTATCATTTTAAAGGAAAAATACGTTGATTCAAATTTTCACGGTGTCAACAAATCCCCAAAAAGTTGGGACAAGTAGCAATAAGAGGCTGGAAAAAGTAAATTTGAGCATAACGAAGAGCTGGAAGACCAATTAACACTAATTAGGTCAAATGGCAACATGATTGGGTATAAAAAGAGCTTCTCAGAGTGGCAGTGTCTCTCAGAAGCCAAGATGGGTAGAGGATCACCAATTCCCACAATGTTGCGCAGAAAGATAGTGGAGCAATATCAGAAAGGTGTTACCCAGCGAAAAATTGCAAAGACTTTGCATCTATCATCATCAACTGTGCATAACATCATCCGAAGATTCAGAGAATCTGGAACAATCTCTGTGCGTAAGGGTCAAGGCCGTAAAACTGTCACAACCAGACAGCTGAGAAGCTCTGACAGAAGCCTTTCAGAACCTCCTCCTTGAGTTTTCTTTGTTGTGATGTTGAGTTCCTCATCTCGTTAGCCTCCCTCAGCTGTCATGTAGTTGGACTGATTGCTTCCCTTTAAATTCCTCCCCATAATGCATTACTGGGCGGCTTATACTTCTTCCTGGAGTGTGTGTGCATGCTGATCCTATTTCCCAGTCTGCTACTAAGTTAAGTGCTGTACATTTATCTGTTATTTTCTGTCTGCTGGATCCCAGGTGACCCTGACTCCCTCCGTGTCTGGTGTAGGGAGCCGGTGGTCGTGTCCCCTCACTATTGTAGGGTGTTCAGGTGTTATATAGTCGAGGTACGTGGATATGCAACCATCCACCTCTGGGATTTTTGCATAGGCTGAGCAGCCAGGGAAAGTGCCAGGTTTTGTGCAGGGGTCTCCCTTTTGGTTCCTTAGCTTTGGATCCAGTGAGTCATATATGCATGTTGCATTGTCTTGTTTCCTGTACACCGTCCGTGACATTATAAGCCGCCAAAACCGTCTCAAGCATGGATCCGGTTTCACTTTTGGCTAAACGCTTCCAGGGTCTTTCATTGGAGGTAGCTGATCTCCGTAAGACTTTTTCTCAGCTTCAAGTGACCGGTTCAGCTTGCATTCATGGAGTTTGTTCTGAGCCTAAGATCTCGCTCCCGGATACGTTCTCCGGGGGTAGTGAGAATTTTGTGCGTTTTAGAGAGGCTTGCAAACTCCATTTTTGCCTTCTTCCCCATTCCTCTGGTGATGAGGAACGGAGGGTGGGGATCATTATATCGCTGCTCAGGGGTAACGCTCAGTCTTGGGCCTTTTCGCTGCCGGAGGGGGCACGGCCTCTCCGTTCAGTGGATGAATTCTTTTTAGCCCTGGGTCAGAAATATGATGATCCGGATCGTATTGCTCTGGCTGAGTCTAGACTACATCTATTATGCCAGGGTAAACAATCCGCAGAGATATACTGCTCAGAATTTCGGAGATGGGCAGCTGATAGTGGTTGGAATGATGCTGCACTCCGAAGTCAATTTTGCCATGGTCTTTCAGAGGGATTGAAAGATGCATTTGACTTTCATGAGAGGCCTATTTCCTTGGACTCTGCTATGTCTCAGGCCGTTCGTATTGACGGGCGTCTTAGAGAGAGAGAGGAGAGATATCTCCTTCCTGTCATACTCAGTCCCAGGACAGTGCAGCGGTCTCATTCTGTGCGCAGGGGTCTCGGTCGCTGTCAGCCCCTTCTGAGCAGGAGCCCATGCAGCTGGGGTTGATTGCTTCTGACAATAGAAGATTCAGCTCGCATGGGAGGGTTTGTTTTTGTTGTGGAGGTATAAATCATTTGGCAAATGTTTGTCCCTCTAGGAGATTCAGGCAGTTTTCTGGGAGTAATAAAGAAACAAACAGGAAAAAATCTTTTAAAAATGTTCCGTCTGTTACTATTGGCAGGGTTGAGGCGGAAATTGAAGGTTTTCCGTTTGCTTGTAGTTCCCGTTTTGTCCTGCCTGCTAGGGTGGCGCTAGAGAGCAAGAGCATTTTTTGTGAGATTTTTGTGGATAGTGGAGCAGCTGTCAATCTCATTGATAATCAATTTGCAATAACTCATGGTTTCCAGGTGCGCACTTTGGGAAAGGATATTCCTGTTTTTGCTATTGATTCCGCTCCACTTTCTCAGAAATCATTAAAGGGCATAGTTCACAATATCCGTTTAATTGTGAGTGATGCTCATGTTGAGGATGTGTCATGTTTCGTCCTTAGCGGTTTGCCTACTCCTCTAGTGTTAGGGCTACCCTGGCTCACTAAACATAACCCCACCATTGATTGGCAAGCGAGGCAAATAAATGGTTGGAGTGACTTTTGCAGAGAGAATTGCCTCACGACATCTGTTTCTGAGGTTGCTACTAAGACTGTACCATCTTTTCTCTCTGAATTTTTGGATGTCTTCTCTGAGAGTGGAGTTCAGGATTTGCCCCCGCACAGGGAGTACGATTGCCCTACTAATCTCATCCCAGGCGCCAAGCTGCCTAAATCTCGGTTATACAATCTTTCCCAACCTGAGAGGATCGCTATGCGTGCTTATATCTCTGAGAGTCTGAGAAACGGACACATACGACCCTCGAAGTCACCTGTTGCCGCTGGTTTTTTCTTTGTTAAGAAAAAAGATGGTTCTTTAAGACCTTGTCTGGATTTCAGGGAGCTGAACAGTATCACTATTCGTGACCCTTATCCGCTTCCTCTGATCGCGGACCTGTTTAACCAGGTTGTTGGGGCTAAAGTATTTTCCAAATTAGATCTAAGAGGGGCATACAACCTGGTCAGGGTCAGAGAAGGAGATGAATGGAAGATGGCCTTCAATACCCCTGAGGGCCATTTTGAGAATTTGGTTATGCCTTTTGGTTTGATGAATGCCCCAGCCGTTTTTCAGCATTTCGTGAACAGCATTTTTTATCATTTGATGGGAAAATTTGTATTAGTGTATTTGGATGACATTTTGATTTTTTATCCTGATTTCAAAACTCATAAGGAACATTTACGTCAGGTCTTGCTCATCCTGCGGGAGAATAAATTATATGCAAAACTGGAAAAATGTGTGTTTGCGGTTCCAGAAATTCAATTTCTGGGGTTTCTTCTCTCCGCTTCTGCTTTTCGCATGGACCCCGAGAAGGTCCGCGCTGTGCTTGAGTGGGAGCTTCTTGAGAATCAGAAGGCGCTGATGCGTTTTTTGGGCTTTGCCAATTATTACAGGAAGTTTATTTTGAATTATTCCTCTATTGTTAAACCACTCACTGATATGACCAGAAAGGGGGTAGATTTTTCTTCTTGGTCAGTAGAGGCGCGTAAAGCTTTTTTTAATATCAAGGAGAGTTTTGCTTCCGCTCCCATCTTGGTGCAACCTGATATTTCTTTACCCTTCATAGTTGAGGTTGATGCTTCTGAGGTGGGTGTGGGGGCGGTCTTGTCTCAGGGTTCCTCTCCTGCCAAATGGCGACCGTGTGCCTTTTTCTCGAAAAAACTCTCCTCCGCAGAGAGAAATTACGATGTGGGAGAAAGGGAATTGTTAGCCATCAAGTTGGCTTTTGAGGAATGGCACCATTGGCTAGAGGGAGCCAGACACCCTATTACCGTATTTACTGACCATAAAAATCTGGCCTACTTGGAGTCAGCCAAGCATCTGAACCCGAGACAGGCCAGATGGTCTTTGTTCTTTTCTAGGTTTAATTTTGTTGTCACGTTCCGCCCTGGAGTTAAGAATGTGAAGGCAGATGCCCTGTCACGTTGTTTTCCGGGAGGCAGGAATTTTGAAGACCCGGGTCCCATTTTGGCTGAAGGTGTGGTGGTCTCTGCTCTTTTTTCTGAATTGGAGGCAGAGGTGCAGGCAGCCCAGTCAGAGGCTCCTGATCTTTGTCCTCCTGGGAGGTTGTTTGTGCCTCTCGCTTTAAGACACAAGATTTTTAAGGAACACCACGATACGGTCCTTGCTGGGCACCCGGGGGCAAGAGCCACACTGGATCTCATCGCTCGGAGATTCTGGTGGCCTGTGCTTTGTAAGTCGGTTGAGGGTTTTGTGGCAGCCTGCGAGACTTGCGCTCGTGCCAAAGTCCCTCATTCACGGCCATCAGGACTTCATAGACTTGGACTTCATCATGGACTTCATAACGGACCTGCCTCGTTCCTCGGGGAAGACTGTGATTCTGGTGGTGGTGGTGGACCGTTTTAGCAAAATGGTGCATTTCATCCCTTTTCCTGGCTTGCCCAATGCTAAGACACTGGCGCAGGCATTTATTGATCACATTGTCAAATTGCACGGTATTCCTTCAGACATAGTCTCTGATAGGGGCACGCAGTTTGTTTCCAGATTCTGGAAGGCTTTCTGTTCTCGCTTGGGGGTTCGGTTGTCATTCTCTTCTGCTTTCCTCCCCTAGTCGAATGGCCAGACAGAGCACGTCAATCAGAATCTGGAGACATATCTGCGCTGTTTTGTGGCGGAGAATCAAGAGGATTGGTGTTCTTTTTTGTCCCTTGCTGAGTTTGCTTTAAATAACCGTCGTCAGGAGTCCTCTGATAAGTCACCATTTTTTGGTGCATATGGGTTTCATCCGCAGTTTGGGACTTTCTCGGGAGAGGGGTCTTCTGGTTTACCTGATGAGGACAGATTCTCCTCGTCTTTGTCATCTATTTGGCAAAAGATTCAGGATAATCTAAAGAGCATGAGTGAGAGATATAAGCGTGTGGCAGATAAGAGACGTGTGCTTGGTCCGGACCTGAATGTTGGTGATCTGTTGTGGTTGTCTACCAAGAATATCAAATTGAAGGTTCCCTCCTGGAAGTTGGGTCCTAGGTTTATTGGGCCTTACAAAATCCTGTCTGTCATCAATCCTGTTGCCTACCGTCTTGATCTTCCTCAGACTTGGAAGATCCATAATGTTTTTCATAAGTCCTTATTGAAACCTTATGTTCAACCCATTGTACCCTCGCCTTTGCCTCCTCCTCCGATTATGGTTGATGGGAATCTTGAATTTCAGGTCTCTAGGATTGTGGATTCTCGTCTTGTCCGCGGTTCTCTTCAGTACCTTGTTCATTGGGAGGGTTATGGTCCTGAGGAGAGGATGTGGGTCCCAGTGACGGACATTAAGGCCTCTCGCCTCATCAGGGCTTTCCATAGGTCCCATCCTGAGAAGGTGGGCTCTGAGTGTCCGGAGTCCACTCGTAGAGGGAGGGGTACTGTCACAACCAGACAGCTGAGAAGCTCTGACAGAAGCCTTTCAGAACCTCCTCCTTGAGTTTTCTTTGTTGTGATGTTCAGTTCCTCATCTCGTTAGCCTCTCTCAGCTGTCATGTAGTTGGACTGATTGCTTCCCTTTAAATTCCTCCCCATAATGCATTACTGGGCGGCTTATACTTCTTCCTGGAGTGTGTGTGCATGCTGATCCTATTTCCCAGTCTGCTACTAAGTTAAGTGCTGTACATTTATCTGTTATTTTCTGTCTGCTGGATCCCAGGTGACCCTGACTCCCTCCGTGTCTGGTGTAGGGAGCCGGTGGTCGTGTCCCCTCACTATTGTAGGGTGTTCAGGTGTTATATAGTCGAGGTACGTGGATATGCAACCATCCACCTCTGGGATTTTTGCATAGGCTGAGCAGCCAGGGAAAGTGCCAGGTTTTGTGCAGGGGTCTCCCTTTTGGTTCCTTAGCTTTGGATCCAGTGAGTCATATATGCATGTTGCATTGTCTTGTTTCCTGTACACCGTCCGTGACAAAAACCATACTGGATGCCCGTGATCTCCGGCCCTTAAACGACACTGCACCACAAACAGGAATGCTACTGTAAAGGAAATCACAGAATGGGCTCAGGAATACTTCCAGAAACCATTGTCAGTGAACACAATCCACCTTGCCATCCGCCGTTGCCAGCTGAAACTCTACATTGCAAAGAAGAAGCCATTTCTAAGCAAGATCCACAAGCTCAGGCGTTTTCACTGGGCCAGGGATCATTTAAAATGGAGTGTGGCAAAATGGAAGACTGTTCTGTGGTCAGACGAGTCAGGATTCGAAGTTCTTTTTGGAAATCTGGGACGCCATGTCATCCGGACCAAAGAGGACAAGGACAACCCAAGTTGTTATCAACGCTCAGTTCAGAAGCCTGCATCTCTGATGGTATGGGGTTGCATGAGTGCGTGTGGCATGGGCAGCTTTCATGTCTGGAAAGGCACCATCAATGCAGAAAAATATATTCAGGTTCTAGAACAACATATGCTCCCATCCAGACGTCATCTCTTTCAGGGAAGACCCTGCATTTTTCAACAAGATAATGCCAGACCACATTCTGCATCAATCACAACATCATGGCTGCGTAGGAGAATGATCCGGGTACTGAAATGGCCAGTCGGCAGTCCAGATCTTTCACGTATAGAGAACATTTGGCGCATCATAAAGAGGAAGGTGCAAAGAAGTCCCAAGACGATTGAACAGTTAGAGGCCTGTATTAGACAAGAATGGGAGAGCATTCCTATTTCTAAACTTGAGAAACTGGTCTCCTCTGTCCCCAGACGTCTGTTGAGTGTTGTAAGAAGAAGGGGAGATGCCACACAGTGGTGAAAATGGCCTTGTCCCAACTTTTTGGGGATTTGTTGACACCATGAAATTCTGATTCAACATATTTTTCCCTTAAAATGGTACATTTTCTCAGTTTAAACTTTTGTTCCGTGATTTATGTTCTATTCTGAATAAAATATTAGAAGCTGGCACCTCCACATCATTGCATTCAGTTTTTATTCACGATTTGTATAGTGTCCCAACTTTTTGGGAATCCGGTTTGTACCTGCAACATCCAGGGCACCTCATACACCATCAGGTCTGGTCCCTACATCCAGAGTGTGCCCCAGAGGAACTTGTGTCTACCTCTCCTTCACTGCCACATGCCTGCCCAGGGTTCTCCTCTAAAAAGTGAGTAACCCTCGATTGCCCATAACCGTGACCTCACTATCGCAATACCCTGCAGGTCTGGCGTGCTGCACAAGCATACTGTTGTCTCTTGGCAATCGCTTCGGTGATCGATTGCTGATGGAATGACTGATGAGGAGCAGGAGCATCAGGACCAGCAGATGATGGGAAGGACAGACAGCTCCCTTCAGCTGAAGTGGTGAAGCCTTCACTGCATGAAATTAGGTGCGTGCCACTGGGTGATGCAGCGGTTGCTGTGGCAGGCTGGACCACCACATCGGAGCCACAGTTCTCGCAGGCCACTTTATAGTGATGCTGCATATGTTGATGCAGGGCCTTGGTGCCAACATTGGCACCCTGGCCACAATTCACCTTCTGTCCACAAATTCGACAAATGGCCATGTTCACCTCCTCCAGTGTCCTGACAAAAAATTGCCACACTGCCGAGTATAGCATTTCCAACCCAACACTCCCTGCTGACTGCCTGCTACCGCTGCCTCAGTAAACCCCTGCACCGCTACTTTCCAGGCAGGTAGGCTCCTGCGAAGCGTGTGGTCTACCCTGTGCATGTTTGGCTCCCGACCTCCCACTGCTGCCACCCTGCTGACTCACAGCTACGCTACTGCCCCTTTTCACCCGGCTCCCAAGTGCGATCGGCTACATCATCATCCGCTACTGTCTGCATGTCACTGATGTTTCCCTCAATGGTCTCAGGGGCAGGAGCCTGACCACTCGCAACACCTGGTCCCACACGAGTCTCATCAGTACTACTTTCCCACCTACCAGAGGATGCAGCAGATGTCTCCTCCAGATCTTGGCTGGGAAGTAGCTGCTGACTGTGCTCTAGTAGCTCATCCTCGCTGAAAAGTGGAGCTGAGCCTACGGCATACAATACTTCTCGCGCTGAGGGAACAGAAAATGACAGAGGCAGGTTGAGGACAGTTGGGGGCACAGAGCCTGCTCCCGGGCCATGCCAACTAAGCATCATGTCAGAGGGACACACCGACTCTTGGCGGGGGGTGTCTGATGTAATTTGCAACAAAGTCGAAGACCAAGTCAACCATTCAAGCACAGCTGGGTTGCTGGTCAAGACATGACTGCTAGAGCTCAGACATCTCTCTGAGACTCCTGCTGCCACCCCCTTCTTCTGCTGCTACTTCTGCCTGCTACAGAAACATTTTGGCCACTGCCTGTTCCCTTTGAAGGGGCTGTCACCTGTCTGTCTGATGTACTGTATAATAAAAGAATTAAATTCAAATGTAAATAATACACCCTAAAAAAAGGCTGTAGTGCAATGTAACTTCACCGCAGAACAGCAATTTAGACGTATTCTTTTTCTTATTATTACACCCCCAAAAATAACAATCACAATTCACCGCAGAACAGCTAATAGAACGTATGTATATTTCCTTTTAATACACCACATAAATGGCTGTAGTACAATGTAACTTCACTGCAGAACGGCAATTAAGACTTATATTTTTTCCAACTATAACTGTCACAATTAACTGCAAAACGGCTAATAGGACGTATGTTTATTTCCTATTAAAACACCCCGTAAATGGCTGTAGTGTAATGTAACTTCACCGCTGAATGGCAATTAAGACATATATTTTTTCCTTTTTTTTCCTATTAATAAACCCCCCCAAAAAAAAACACAAAAAAAATTATCAAAATTCACCGCAGAACGGCTACTAGGATGGAGGTATATTTCTTATTAAAACACCCCTTAAATTACTGTAGAACAATGTAACTTCACCGCAGAATGGCAATTAAGACATATTCTTTTTACTATTAATAAACCTCCCCAAAAAAGTATAACAATCAAAATTCACTGCAGAACAGCTAATAGGACGTATGTATCTTTTCCATAAATACCCCCTGTAAATGGCTGTAGTACAAAGTAACTTCACCGCTGAACGGCAATTATGACATATATTTTTTCCTTTTTTACTATTAATACAACCCCCCAAAAAAAAGTTTAACAATGTAAAATCAATGCAGAACGGCTAATAAGATGTATGTATATTTGCTATTAATACACCCAGCAAATGGCTGTATCACACAGCACTTGCACCCCAATCACATGCAAGGTATCACAATCTCTTGTTCTCAGAGTTCTTTGCTCCATGTCCTAACACCTGCAGCAGCCATTTTAGGAAAAAATCCATCTAGTTACCACCTGGCGCGAGGAAATTCGGCTTCTGCGCGAATTGAATTTTTCCTGAAATTCGGATCGAATTCCACTTCGTCAACTTTGATTCGCTCATCTCTAGCCACAACTTGTGGACCACAGACCAATTGGAGTCAATGGGTCCACACTGCAATGGCCGGTGTCTGTTTTGCCATCTGCAAAATAGACACAATCATGTGACTAGCCACTTATACTGTAGGTTGTACTTACCGTATATATTCATTAGATCAGTACAACTAGTTTTACTTGAATTTTTACAGTTAGCTGTAACCTGCATCATGCAGCATCACTCCCCTGTCACATATAGGAGATCACATCATAAAACAAGTCTACTGTATTCATGAGAAAAATAATATCATTCCCTCATAAGCCAATGATTGCAATACAACTGTAGCTTGTCTTCACTGTGAAAACCTTTGAGTATAGAATACATTATAGTGATGCAGCAAATGCAGAAGTTCAGCTGGAATTAAGATGTGTCCCTAAGATACATATTAGGAAGACTACAATAAGGCCATATGACTTGGTTTTCTAGAATTTAGATCAAAAAGGATCTGTCTGCTATCCTGGCTTGTCTGTTTTAGTAAATGGTTGTATTTCTCATAAAGGGGTGTCTCTACACCAGGCATGCTCAACCTGCGGCCCTCCAGCTGTTGCAAAACTACAACTTTCAGCATTCTCGGACAGCCTACATCTATCAGCCTACAGCAGGGCATTGTGGGAGTTGTAGTTTTACAACAGCTGGAGAGCCGCAGGTTGGGAATGCCTGCTCCACACAGTCTGATACTGTAAACTCTGATTGCAGAGTGACAAACTTTGTAGGGACACTCCCTCCAAGTGGCAACACCCAGTTGTCCATTTATTCATTTCCTTAAGGAATAGCAGACGAAGTTCACAATATAGAGTTAGAAGTGTAACCCCTGCAGAGAAAGCAGATGCTGTTGCTGTCAATTACAAGAGGGAATCACAGCGGCAGGCATTAGCACTGATTCTCCTGAGGTGAAGTGGACTACAAATCCCATGAACACTTGCCCCTCCTTGCAGCCAATAGTAGGGGAACCAGGGGGAAATGCTAAAGAAAGAAGTTGAGAAACAGCCATCTTAGAGACAGCAGCATGACCAGGAGATAGAGAGACTGAGAGATCTCCACAAACAGTTGTGAGCATTACTTTAGAAAAGACAATCCAACCCAGAGAGCACCTGTGGATCTTGTGTGCAAGTAGAGAGTCCAACTACTGCGTTACATCCACAATCCAGCCTGCATTCCAGGAGAAGAATTGCCCTGCATCCCAGGAGGATCCTGCCACCAACTCCACAGACATCCAAACCTCTGAATGATGCAATGCCCAGCTGGTTCTCAGACAGGACAATTGTAAGTGCACCAACAGTAGCAACATACGTTTTCTGTAACCGGACCCCGACGTTCAGACTGGGTTAATTGTTATATATAACCAACCAAAAGGAGTGAGAAAAGTATAATGCAAATAAAACTAATGATATTAAAATAGTCCAAAAGTCTAATAATTTATTAGAAAATCACAAAAGGACACATGATCAGCACTGGTCACACAAAAACAGTAGACACAGGTTACAATACATATTAAAAACCAAGAGGACCGATGGTGAACTGCCTATACATATATATAAATAAAGTGCATGTGCATAAACATTTCCGATTGGTCATCGATTAAGGGATATGTAATATCCACAAACTATAGCTCATAAACTACCAAAAATTACCTACATGCATTATTTATCAGCATTTGCCACAAGGTGAGCATGATAATACACGCCACATTTGTCATAGCTGAAGCAGTAGGATAAATGGAGTTATAACCAGCACATAAGAGGAAAAATACTGACCACCCGGGTTAATTGTTAGACAGGAGTTAATAGCAAGCTGAGTGTAAGGCCTCATGCACACGACCGATGTGTGCATCCGTGGCCGTTGTGCCGTTTTCCGTTTTTTTCGCGGACCCATTGACTTTCAAAGGGTCCGTGGAAAAATAGGAAAATGCACCGTTTTGCAGCCGAGACCGTGATCCGTGTTTCCTGTCCGTCAAAAAAATATGACCTGTCCTATTTTTTTGACGGACAACGGCTCACGGACCCATTCAAGTCAATGGGTCCATGAAAGAACACGGATGCACACAAGATTGGCATCTGTGTCCGTGATCCGTGGCCGTGGGTTAGTTTCATACAGACGGATCCGAAGATCCGTCTGCATAAAAGCTTTTTCAGAGGTGAGTATATTCTAACAGTACAGTATATTCTAACACAGAGGCGTTCCCATGGTGATGGGGACACTTCAGGTTAGAATAAACTGAAAAACTGTGTACATGACTGCCCCCTGCTGCCTGGTAGGTGCTGCCAGGCAGCAGGGGGCAGACCCCCCCCCACCCTGTTTTTAACTCATTGGTGGCCAGTGCGGCCGCCCCCCCCCCCCTCCCCTGTAGTTAACTCATTGGTGTCCAGTGGGCCCCCCCTCCCTCCCCTGTAGTTAACTCATTGGTGTCCAGTGGGCCCCCCTCCCTCCCCTGTAGTTAACTCATTGGTGTCCAGTGGCCCCCCCCTCCCTCCGCTGTAGATAACTCATTGGTGTCCAGTGGGCCCCCCTCCCTCCGCTGTAGATAACTCATTGGTGGCCAGTGGGCCCTCTCCCCTCCCTCCCCCTCCTAATTAAAATCGCCCCCCTTTCATTGGTGGCAGTGGAGAGTACCGATCGGAGTCCCAGTGTAATCGCTGGGGCTCTGATCGGTAACCATGGCAACCGGGACGCTACTGTAGTCCCGGTTGCCATGGTTGCTTAGCAATTTGTAGAAGCTTCATACTTACCTGCGAGCAGCGATGTCTGTGACCGGCCAGGAGCTCCTCCTACTGGTAAGTGACAGGTCTGTGCTATAGGCAATGCGCCGCACAGACCTTTCACTTACCAGTAGGAGGAGCTCCCGGCCGGTCACAGACATCGCAGCTCGCTGGTAAGTATGAAGCTTCTACAAATTGCTAAGCAACCATGGCAACCGGGACTGCAGTAGCGTCCCGGTGGCCATGGTTACCGATCGGAGCCCCAGCGATTACACTGGGACTCCGATCGGTACTCTCCACTGCCACCAATGATAGGAGGGGCGATTTTAATTAGGAGGGGGAGGGAGGGGAGAGGGCCCACTGGCCACCATGAGTTATCTACAGCGGAGGGAGGGGGGGCCCACTGGACACCAATAAGTTAACTACAGGGGAGGGAGGGGGGGCCCACTGGACACCAATGAGTTAACTACAGGGGAGGGAGGGGGGGCCCACTGGACACCAATGAGTTAACTATAGGGGAGGGAGGGGGGGCCCACTGGACACCAATGAGTTAACTACAGGGGAGGGAGGGGGGGCGGCCGCACTGGCCACCAATGAGTTAACTACAGGGGAGGGAGGGGGGGGCGGCCGCACTGGCCACCAATGAGTTAAAAACAGGGGGGGGGGTCTGCCCCCTGCTGCCTGGCAGCACCTGCAACCTTCAGTTTTTTTTTACTAAAGTGCTTCCGAATCCGTTCCGCGTTTCAGTGATTCAGTTTTTTTCCAAAAGAAAAAAGAGGAGGAGGAATAGATGTTACTAGGGTACCAAAAAAAAAAAAAACTGGTGAAAACAGAGGACATCTTCTAGAACAGGTGCCATTTTATTGTGCTTTTGGTGTAGTAGGAGCTGTGTAAGAAATCTCTGCCTTGCTAGCTTAGTTTTCTACAGTTATCTCACCGATCGTAATGTCTGAAGACTTGGATAATGTACCTGGATCATAGTGATCAATCGGTCCACTTCATATGCCATTTTGCAGGAGAGCAGGAGAGCAGAAGATGACCTGAACTTCTCTCACCACAGGCACTGAGGGCTAGAGTTAATTTTTTATTTTTTTGTTTCCTGTCAACTGATCAGTTAAAAAACTGATGACATTCGGATGGTTTTGTGCATGTCATCAGTTTTATGCTGATCCATTGACTTGAATGGACAACGGACCAGAAAAACTGACAGAAAGTAGGACAAGCTTCATTTTTTTTCAGGATCCGCATACTCGAAAATAGGAAAACGGAACGGATTCAGTGATTCGGAAAGCACTATGATTGGTGTCTGCATTTTTGCTGAGGCAATTGAAATTAATGGATCCGAAAAAACGTTCTGATTTAAAACGGAACGGAAACGGAGTGTTATAACGGACGTGTGAATGGAGCCTAAGGAGAAGATAGCTGGGAAGCTATACTGTATTTGTCTGTTAAAGTAGAGTGTGTGTGCTCACCATCACTGCTTACTGTTACAGCTAGCTGGGTCCCTTCACCTGGGGTTTTCTTAGACAGAATTGCAATCTGTGCTTTGTCCCTTTTATTGCATTATACTTATGTTCTTCACCATTGTTCACCCTTTCCCAAATAAATCTGTTGATCATTTTAATCCTTCCTGGGGTGAGTGTGTACTAAGCTGGGCAGGGGTTTCCCAAGTTGACCCCTGGCAGAAGAGGACCCTCCTGCTATCGTATAGAGCTCCAAGCAAGATTTATGTGGAGGCACTGCGCCATAGTGAGGTGAGAACCCCCATACACCCTGCCTACTGAGGGCTGCCCAAAGGGGTGTTACATAAGATGGGTGACAATAGGGGCTGTAACCTTTCGGTTTGGAAAGTAAAGTAATGCTTTAGAACTCTGTGACACAATTGCACTTTCTTTAACCATATGATCGCAAGTCCTTTGTGCTGTCAGTCAAAAATAAATAATGTATTACATAGGTTATTATAGGGGCATAGTTATATAAAGATATCATATCCCTCTTTAGTCTCTTCTCTAAGGCCTGTTTCACACTGCCGTTAGGGCATTCCCACAGGCTCTTTCAGGATAGAATGGCTGGACCAAGATGGAATCGCATGGACAAAAACCACTGCGCACAACAGTAGTTGTCCGCCCAATTCTTTGTATATTTGCCAGATCTGTCGGACATCATTATAGTTAATGGCGCTGGATGGCATTCCAGCAGTGTTTAGCAGTAAACGCTAGTGTGAAACGGATGTAGCGCAAGTTAGAGCAAAACAGCCGTCGCAGCTGACTTCAGCTGTGCCGCACTATACGCTCCAGCCCGAAGATTTGACCTTTTTGTATGAATAAAGGATTTTCAATCACGCCGGTGAGTGCTGCTTTCCTATTGTTCTCCATATTTCTAGTGTGAAACTAGCCTAAGGTAACATATCCTTCATACTGTAAGTGAATTTTTCTGTACCTTGTATTAATTTAATAGCACATTTAGGCCCCTTTCACACGGGCGAGTTTTCCGTGCGGGTGCGATCCGTGCGGCGAACGTATGGCACCCGCACTAAATCCTGACCCATTCATTTCTATGGGGCTGTGCACATGAGCGATGTTTTTAACGCATCACTTGTGCGTTCAGTGCAAATCGCAGCATGCTCTATATTTTCCGATTTTGACGTGACGCAGGCCCCATAGAAGTGAATGGGGTGTGTGAAAATCGGATGGCATCCGCAAGCAAGTACGGATGCCGTGCGATTTGCACGCATGGTTGCTAGGAGACCATCGGGATGGAGACCCGATCATTATTATTTTCCCTTATAACATGGTTATAAGGGAAAATAATAGCATTCTGAATACAGAATGCATAGTAAACCAGCGCTAGAGGGGTTAAAAAAATAATAATAATAATTTAACTCACCTTAGTCCACTTGCTCGCGAAGCTGGCATCTCCTTGTGTCTCCGCTGCTGATGAACAGGACCTGGGGTGAGCTACTCCATTAAATAGAGCTTAAGGACCTTCGATGACGTCACTCCGGTCATCACATGATCTTTTACCATGGTGAATCACCATGGTAAAAGATCATGTGACGTACCATGTGATGACCGGAGTGACGTCATCGAAGGTCCTTAACCTGTATTTAATGGAGCTGCTCACCCCAGGTCCTGTTCATCAGCAGCGGAGACACAAGGAGATGCCAGCTTCGCGAGCAAGTGGACTAAGGTGAGTTAAATTATTTTTAATTTTTTTTTAACCCCTCTAGCGCTGGTTTACTATGCATTCTGTATTCAGAATGCTATTATTTTCCCTTATAACCATGTTATAAGGGAAAATAATACAATCTTCAGAACATCAATCCCAAGCCCGAACTTCTATGAAGAAGTTCGGGTTTGGGTACCAAACATACGCGATTTTTCTCACGCGAGTGCAACGCATGACAATGTTTTGCACTTGCGCAGAAAAAATCACGCATTTTCCCGCAACGCACCCGGCTCTTATCCGGGCAAAAGAAATGACGCCCGTGTGAAAGAGGCCTTATTGTTTTGTCCAAAAATGTGTAACCTTACCCTTAATAGCTCTGAACCTCACCTGACATTTTTCTGCCTATTTGGCCACTTTGTCTAGGTCACTCTATAGGGACTTGTACTATATCTACAGTAGTACAGAGCTTTTTGTTACATTCAGATACAGAGAGAGTGCGATGAAGTCTAACTTCTACATCATTTACACACAGGTTCAGCAGTAATGGTCCCAGTACAGACGCTTGGGGAACATTAGTTCAGTTTGATTATGACTGGTTTATGGCTTTGAATAAGGTCATTTTGCCAATTTTTGATCCACTTACAAGTCGTGCTATCTAAACCAATGCACATTAACGTGTGCAATGAACGCATGTGAGAGACATGGTAATAAAAAAATTCAAATACAGATGCAGCCAAGCTAAACTTCATGGTTAACGTGTTAAGTAAAGAATGGCAAGAAAAAGATAACTTTTCAATGGCTTTTGTCAGGAGATAACCAAGATAACGGTGTGCATGTTGTCACGGACATTTCCGCGACAGGTGGCAGGAGATCGGTGAGACTGGCAACACGTGGTTTGTTCTAACATGTTTTCCATTTGGGTCAAATTACATATGTGTTGTTTCTGGTGCTTACCACACTTTCTTTCACCAGGTGTGGCTATTATGCTCCTTTAACTGTCTTGGCTGTTTCACGGCTTTGTTGCTGTATGCCGTGACACGTTTTCCGTGCATGCTGTTGCCAGGGGCAACGTGTCGGTATGTCTGCATGTGTGTGCACTGCCCCTTATATCTTAGTTCCTTCCCTGTCTGGTGTTGGAGGGGTTAATTTCCTGGCTGGGTGTGGCCACTTGGTGTTTATATTGCCTGTGGCTGGCAGGCTGGAGTCAGTTGTATTTCAGCATTTGTTGGTGCTGGAGCTTTGCTCCTGTCCTGGGTGTGTTATCTGCCCAGTCCTTGAGGTCCACATGGTCTCAGCTATGTCGCTCCTATGTCATCCCGGTGTCTCATTCCCTTCACTATCCTACTTTATGTGTGATGTCGTTTGTATAGGTAGATGTTATGTCTGGTCATTGTTACATGTCTGGTGTCCAGCATGTTTGCTAGACATTCATTACCCTGTCTATCGTTGTATCCTCTGGAAGGGGGTGTCAGGGTTCCCTGGAGGGGGGACTACAAATCTGTATGCTGCTCTGCCTGGGGCCACCATGCATCCTGTTTGCATGGGGGTTTCCAGGCAGTAACTAGTGTGCTGGATACCTGGGTGTGGTTGTTTGTACTGTATGGTGTGTGGGCACCAGTTGTCATGCTCGGGTTCCAGTCAGTGTTGCTGCGGCAGGTAAGTGTGTTGTATGGTGTACTTACCTGCCGATCCAGTTACTGAATACGGTCTCCACTTTCTTCTTGCAGCTAGGCCAGTGGAGACACCTGTTCATCCGTGTCTGGGATGAACAGTTTGTCTCTGCCCTTTCTTTATTTGAGGGATTATCAGGGTGACTCAGGGTCCTAGGTTTACTGAGTATGAACCATTCTACCATCCAGGTCTGCTCATATGGTGAGAAGTTAGGGCAAGGATTAGGGATGCAATAGGAAGTGACCTGCTCCCTTATCCCAGCCTCTGGCCTAGTTGCTTTTCCACCGGGTCCACATTGTACGGTGGGGAGTTTCCCCTAGTCCCCACCATGACATTAATCTTCTGTATTTATTGCTTCTCCCACTATGCTATGCAGTTTATAGCTTCTGTTGGAGTTGTGGATAGCTTCTGTGTGGATCTCGGTTGAGTTCCTGGTGCTGCCATAGCCAGTTGAAGTTAAGTGTTTTCTTTCCCTTTTGTATTTTGTTTGGGTTCTATGTGTTGCATTTCCCTGTCATTTGTATTAGGGTCTGAGAAAGACTCCTGTCCGTCCTTCTTTTTGGAGGAACAGGTTGACTCAGTCTTGAAATTTGTACCAGGGTCCTATAGGGTGAGTTGGGACACTAGGCATTCGGGTGTATGAACTCTCCTACCTCTGGGGTCTGTTCATACTGGTAGTTAGTCAGGACTTTGATTAGGGTTTTACTAGGAGGTGTCCATCTCCTTTCCCTAGTTTCCAGGCATTATTCCCTCACCCCTTTCCCTCCTATGCTTGGTGTGGTATTTCCCTCCCACACCCGAACGTAACACGTGTTATCAGAGTCAAGTTTAGTGTCTGATGCCTCAGTTTTGCAACATCACGCTGCTAATAATGTGACTGCCTGTGACAATGTTAACAAAATAATGTGGTTTGATGGAGAAAGACTTTGCCGTTTAGGATGAGTTGTTTTTTCTATGGTAGTCTTGCAGAGGATGTCGAAGGGAGGCTCCAAAATAATCTTGCACAGGACGCCATCTAACAAAAGGCTGGCCCTGACTATGCTTCATATACTGCATGTCATGTTCAATAGCAAAAAAATAATAATTCATGTTGCCAATAGCACAAACCTTGAGCGCCATCTTGTGTTAATCAGTCACTAATGCATGTAATTTAGTTTTATATATGAATTTTTGCTTAGGCAGAGTGCAGGTTCTTCTTTATTTGCCAGTTAAAACCAGATAGTAACACATATCCTCTTTTCTAATCTGATTTTATTTTCTGAATACAGATTTTTTATTTTATTTTATGAACATGATTATGGGGGCGACCATCTCGCCTGAGCTGTTCTTAACAGCATTTACAAAGCATGTAAGACAGGGGTGCACAACCATTTCTGGTTAGGGGCCACATGTTCAGCCTGAACCAATTCCAAGGGCCAAAAATAAAACTTGAAGGGGTATTACCAACTGAAATACTGTATTTATGGCATATTGAACATGCAGTATATATCATTAATGTCTAGTTACACTTCCAGGACTCCCATCTAATGGGAAAATACATGAAAGATACATGTGAGCAGCCACAAGCCATAGACATACATGTCTTTTACCAGATCGTTGAGGGCCACACAGAATGGTATAGAGGGCCGCAGGTTGTGCACCCCTGATGTAAGACATAAGGCAGCCCCATGGGCCATGGACACCATGGTCTGGGGACCTCATTGACTTCTATGAGAGAGTTTTCTAGCCATGCTCTGTGCCCCGTGCAGAGGTCATTTTACAAGAAAAGAATAATAATAATTATTATATTTGAAAGTTACCTACTGTGAATGGTGGATCCTGTCTTATCTATACACAGAGTTGATGATGTCATTACATGCAGGATTAGAATGAGATAACTGCAGTAAAGTAATCTGTATAGACCAGGGATGTCCAACCTGTGGCCCTTCAGCTGTTCCAAAACTAAAGTCCACAGCTAATCGGGGCATGTTGGGAGTTGTAGTTTTGCAACAGCTGGAGGGCCACATGTTTGGGATCCCTGGTATAGATCAAGAAGTTGTGCGTATTATTAGGCTTAATTGGCCATTGTGAAAACTAAAGGATTTTATGGTTTCTGTTTAAGTATAGATATTGACATGGAAAATTATAAATTGCATCATCAAAAATTCTTTAAACATGTTAAACAATAGGTAATTCTCTGACATGTTCCCTTTAAAGAGGACCTATCTCCTCTCCTGACATGCCTGTTTTAGTAACTACTTTCATTCCCCATGTAATAACAATTATGGAGCATCTATTCTTTTGATATGGACGGGACAATACCAAATATGTGTATTTTTTTGTTTCAGTTTTACATAAAAAAGCATTTTTGAAAATAAAAATATTATTTTTGTGTCTTCATTTTCTGTAAGCTACATTTCTTTTATTTTTCTGCTGATCGTCTTGTGCAGAGGCTCTTTTTTTGCAGGAAGATCTGACCTTTTTATTGGTACCATTTTAGGGTACATATGATTTTTTGATCATTCAATGTAACACTTTTTGGGGGGCAAGGTGACCCAAAAATTGCTATTTTGGCACATTTTTTTTTTTTAACAGCGTTCAACTGAGGGGGTAGATCATGTGATATTTTTATAGAGCAGGTTTTTACGGACGCGGCGATACCTAATAATATGTCTACTTTTTAAATTTATTTAAGTTTTACACTTTAAAAGCATTTTTGAAGGGGCTCAATTTTTGTGGGAAGAGATGATGGCTTGATTGGTACTATATTGGGGTACAAATTCCTTTTTCATCGCTTGGAATTACACTATTTGTGATGTATAGTGACAAAAAAATTGCATTTTTTGTACAGGTTTTTTTTTTTTTTATGGTGTTCATCTGAGGGGTTAGGCCAAGTCATATTTTTATAGAGATGGTTGTTACGGTCATGGCAAAACCTAATGTATATTTTTTTAAATTTCAGTTTTACACTTTAAAAGCATTTTTGAAGAAAAAAAAAATCGTGTTTTAGTGTCTCTATTTTCTGAAAGCCATATTGTTTTTATTTTTGGACGATTGTCTTAGATAGGATCTAATTTTTTTCAGGAAGAGATGACGGTTTGATTGGTACTATTTTGGGGTGTGTATATCTTTTTATTCACTTGGAATTACACTTTTCATGATGAAGGTGATAGATCATGTTAGTTTTATAAAGCAGATGATTATGGATGCGGTGATACCTAATATAAATCATGTTTTAGTGTCCATTTTCTGAAAGCCATTTTTTTTTAAATCTTTTGGGCGATTGTCTAAGGCTACATGCACATGAACGTTGTTTGTTTCAGTGTCTGTTCCGTTTTTTGTTTTTTTTGCGGATAGGATGCGGACCCATTCATTTCAATGGGTCTGCAAAAAACACGGACAGCACGTCGTGTGCTGTTCGCATCAGTATGTCCATTCAGTTGCCCCGCCCAAAAAAAATAGTGCATGTCCTATTTGTTTCTAGTTTGCGGACAAGGATAGGCATTATTACAATGGATCTGCAAAAAAAAACGGATACCATATGGAACGTCATCTTTTTTTTGCGGATCCGCAATTTGTGGACTGCAAAACACATACGGTCGTGTGCATGTAGCTTTAGGTAGAGTCTAATTTTTTGCAGGATGACATTACGCTTTGATTGGTACTATTTTGGTGTCTGTATATCTTTTTGATCGCTTGAAATGACACTTTTTGTGATTTAAGGTGACAAAAACATTGCATTTTTTGCTCAGTTTTTTTTTTATGGCGTTCACCTGAGGTGGTAGATTATGTGACATTTTTATAGAGCACGTGGTTACGGAAGCGGCGATTCCTAATATGTCTGTTTTTTATTTTAAAACGGTATTTTATGGGGAGGGGGCTTTTTTTTCCCCTGAAACTTTCATTTTTTATTATAAAAAAAACACTTTTTTCACTTTTTGTCCCACTGTGGGACTTCACCTTTTCAGGGTTTGATCCCTCTTTTAATTGAACTGTCAGCGTCAAACTGAATTGAACTGTCAGCGTCTTACACAGTAAGACGCTGACAGTTGCCTAGGAGACCCTCAGGCTGGATCTCCTGGGTTTCCGTAGCTGGCAGGCATCAATGCCTGTGTAAGACATCGGAGCTGCCATGGAAACCATCGGCCCCCTGTCAGCGCTGACTGCGGCATGTGAAAGGGTTAATCTGTCGGCATCACCACATACAGCGATGCCAGCTGATGCAGCAGGGGCCCAGCTATCAGTAACAGCTCCTGCACCCGCCCGATCACATCACGTACATGCACGTGAGCATGCAGCATAAAGCCGCATTTCCTCACGTACAAGTATGTGAAAATACATGAAGGTGGTAAAGAGACCAGCTGTGTGTGAAGACTTATTGGCAATGATCCATGGGAAAAAATATACCAAGATGCATCTCCCTCAGAAAGAGAACTATCTCACTAGCGGCACCTTCTGGAAGTGGCTCCATACGAGTCAAAGTCAGACATTTTAACAAGCCTTGGAACATGACACGGGAAAATAGCCCAAAATCAATTTGTAGACAGCTGTTTCGGAGTGCTTGCCCCTTATCAGTATGGAGTAGGATCCTGGCTGGCTGAGAGCGATGCCTTGAATGCAGCTTAGGCTGAGTTCACATTGCGTTTTTCCCACCCGTTTAAGGTATGCAAAAAAAGTATATGTAAAATGGATGCCTCAGACTGATGCCATACTGTGTCATCTGTTCACCATAGAGTTCCATTGTAAAAAACAAACAAAATAAAAACGGTCATGTGCATGAGGCCTTATTGGCAGTGCTCCATGGAAGAGCTAGCCCCCTGAGTCATAAGGAGCCACTTCCAGGAGGTGGCGCTGGTGAGATGGTTCTCTTTCCTGGAAGATACAGTCCTGATCAAAAGTTTAAGACGACTTGAAAAATGGCAAAAAAATCACATTTAGCATGGCTGGATCTTAACAAGGTTCCAAGTAGAGCTTCAACATGCAACAAGAAGAAATGGGAGTGAGACAAAACATTTTTTGAGCATTCAATTTAATGAAAACAACGAATAAACTGAAACAGGCTGTTTTTCAGCTGATCAAAAGTTTAGGACCACACCTCCAAAAAAAAAACTAAACCCCCCCAAAACAGAAATCCAACTTCCAAACATGAACTCAGTAATGAGTAGCTCCGCCGTTATTGTTTATCACTTCAAAAATTTGTTTCGGCATGCTTGATGCAAGCGTTTCCATGAGGTGAGTGGGAACATTTCTCCAAGTGGTGAAGACGGCCGCACGAAGGCCATCTACTGTCTGGAACTGTTGTCCATTTTTGTAAACTTCCCTTGCCATCCATCCTCAAAGGTTCTCGATTGGATTTAGATCGGGGGAACACGCAGGATAGGTCAAAAGATTGATGTTATTCTCCTGGAAGAAGTGCGATTTCTGCATACATAAGCTAAATAATCATTTCGGTTCAGTAGAATTTGTTAAAAACTTAATTTTAAAATATGCAAATTACCTTGCTACCAGCAAGTAGGGCGGCTACTTACTACTTACTGGTAGCAGCCGCATCCTCCGATCCTAAAGACTCCCCCTCCGCATGTTGATTGACAGGGCCAGGGAACGGGATCGTTCTCTGCTGGCCCTGTTTGAATTCAAAATATCGCGTCTGCGCCGTACCCGTCTTCAATCGGCGCAGGCGCACTGAGAGGCGGCCGCTCGCTCGGCCGCTCCATCCTCAATGTGCCTGCGCCGGATGTAGATTTGACGTCATCGGCGCAGGCGCATTGAGGATGGAGCGGCCGAGCGAGCGGCCGCCTCTTAGTGCGCCTGCGCCGATTGAAGACGGGTACGGCGCAGGCGTAATATTTTGAATTCAAACAGGGCCAGCAGAGAACGATCACGTTCCCTGGCCCTGTCAATCAACATGCAGAGGGGGCGTCTTTAGGATCGGAGGATGCGGCTGCTACCAGCAAGTAACCGCCCTACTTGCTGGTAGCAAGGTAATTTGCACATTTTAAAATTAAGTTTTTAACAAATTCTACTAAACCGAAATGATTATTTAGCTTATGTATGCAGAAATCGCACTATAGGGATTATAAGTAAACAAAAAAAAAAAAAACGGTTTAGTGGGGTGACAGAAGCCCTTTAAGGTACATCCTGTGTATTTCCAATCACCGGCAGGCGGTGATCAGAACACGGTGCCTGCTCAAATCGTTGAGCAGGCACCTTGGCTATATGCAAGGTGATCGCCGCAAACCGCAGGTCAATTCAGACCTGCGGTTTGCGGCTTTACCTGCGGTTTGCAGCGGCGATCGGCGGTGCCATCGGGTCCCCATGCGGCTGTACGGGGGACCCAATGGCATGAAAGGCAGCGCGATGCCTAAGGAAGGAATCGCGCTGCCTTCCGGTGACGAGCCTGTGAGATCCAGCCCCCTGGATCTCACAGGCCAGAAGCTGTATGAGTAATACACACAGTATTACTCATACAGCCGATGCATTCCAATACAGAAGTATTGGAATGCATTGTAAAGGATTAGACCCCCAAACGTTTGAGTCCCAAAGTGGGACAAAAAATAAAGTGAAATAAAGTAAAAATAAACAAAAACGTCATTTTCCCCAAATAAAGTAAAAAAAAAAAAGGGGGGGGAGTATACATATTAGGTATCTATAAACATATAACATGACCTAACCCCTCAGATGAACACCGTAAAAAATAAAAAATAAAAACTGTGCTAAATAAAATAAAAATTGTCACCTTACATCACCAAAAGTACAACAGCAAGCGATCAAAAAATCATATGCACCCCAAAAGAGTGCCATTCAAACCGTCATCTCATCCCTCAAAAAATGAGACCCTCTCAGAATATGGAGACACTAAAACATGATTTTTTTTGTTTCAAAAATTATGTATTGTGTAAAACTTACATAAATGAAAAAAAGTATACATATTAGGTATCGCCGCGTCCATATCGACCGGCTCTATAAAAAATACATGACCTAACCCCTCAGATGAACACCATAAAAAATTTAAATAAAAACTGTGCTAAATAAACAATTTTTTGTCACCTTACATCACAAAAAGTGTAATAGCAAGCGATCAAAAAATCACACGCACCCTAAAATAGTGCCAATAAAACCGTCATCTCATCCCGCAAAAATCAGACCCTACCCAAGGTAATCGCCCAAAAACCGAAAAAGTTATGGCTCTCAGACTATGGAAACACTAAAACATGTTTTTTTTTTGTTTAAAAAAAAGAAATCACTGTGTAGAACTTACATAAATAAAAAAAAGTATACATATTAGGTATCGCCGCATCCATGACAACCTGGTCTATAAAAATATCACATTATCTAACCTGTCAGATGAATGTTGTAAATAACAAAAAATTAAAACTAGGGGTGCACCGAAATGAAAATTCTGGTCCGAAACCGAAAATTCAGGATACCCCTTGACCAAAACCGAAACCGAAACTGCCTTTTTGCCCAAATACTTTTAAAAGACCCCCCACCCCATAACAGTGCCATCCACAGACCCCCACCCACCCCATAACAGTGCCATCCACAGACCCCCACCCACCCCATAACAGTGCCATCCACAGACCCCCACCCACCCCATAACAGTGCCATCCACAGACCCCCACCCACCCCATAACAGTGCCATCCACAGACCCCCACCCACCCCATAACAGTGCCATCCACAGACCCCCCCATAACAGTGCCATCCACAGACCCCCCCCCCATTGTACAATTAATAGAAAATAGCGGGGAGGGACTGGGAGGAGGAGCTGGGGGCCGGTGCGTTCACTGTGCTCCGGCCCCCAGCTCCAGTAGTTATAAAAAGTGTGCAATTAATATGGATTCTATTCATGAGGCCCCCTCTGCAGTAGAACATTCAATATAGCCACATCCTACTCACAGGGCTGTTATCTTAATGCTGGCCGGCCGGGCAGACGAGCGGCAGCGTCACGACTGATGTCACATGCCTGCGCCGCCTCCTTCCTTCAGAAAGTAGGCTGGGCACATGACGTCAGTCGTGACGCTGCCGCTCGTCTGCCCGGCCGGCCAGCATTAAGATAACAGCCCTGTGAGTAGGATGTGGCTATATTGAATGTTCTACTGCAGAGGGGGCCTCATGAATAGAATCCGTATTAATTGCACACTTTTTATAACTACTGGAGCTGGGGGCCGGAGCTCAGTGAACGCACCAGCCCCCAGCTCCTCCTCCCAGTCCCTCCCCGCTATTTTCTGCCGATATGTACAAATATCGGCCGAAATGGATTAGGTGCATTTTCGGCCGATATTTTCGGCTGCCGGAATTTCGGTGCACCCCTAATTAAAACTGTGCCAAAACAGCTATTTCTTGTTACCTTGCCTCACAAAAAGTGTAATATAGAGCGACCAAAAAACATATGTACCCTAAACTAGTACCAACAATACTGCCACCCTATCCCGTAGTATATAAAATAGGGTCACTTTTTTGGAGTTTCTACTCTAGGGGTGCATCAGGGGGGCTTCAAATGGGACATGGTGTAAAAAAAAAACAGTCCAGCAAAACCTGCCTTCCAAAAACCGTATGGCATTCCTTTCATTCTGTGCCCTGCTGTGTGCCCGTACAGCAGTTTACGACCACATATGGGGTGTTTCTGTAAACTACAAAATCAGGGCCATAAATATTGAGTTTGGTTTGGCTGTTAACCCTTGCTTTGTAACTGGAAAAAAATTATTAAAATGGAAAATCTGCCAAGTGAAATTTTGAAATTGTATCTCTATTTTCCATTCATTCTTGTGGAACAACCAAAGGGTTAAAGACGTTTGTAAAATCTGTTTTGAATACCTTGAGGGGTTTAGTTTCTTAGATGGGGTCACTTTTATGGAGTTTCTACTCTAGGGGTGCATCAGGGGGGCTTCAAATGGGACATGGTGTCAAGAAAACCAGCCCAGCAAAACCTGCCTCCCAAAAGCATTCCTTTCCTTCTAATTTTTGTGGAACACCTAAAGGGTAAACAAAGTTTGTAAAATCAGTTTTGAATACCTTGAGGGGTGTAGTTTATAGAATGGGGTCATTTTTGGGTGGTTTCTATTATGTAAGCCTCGCAAAGTGACTTCAGACCTGAACTGGTCCCTAAATTTAGTTTTTGAAAATTTCTGAAAAATTTCAAGATTTACTTCTAAACTTCTAAGCCTTGTAACATCCCCCAAAAATTAAATATCATTCCCAAAATGATGCAAACATGAAGTAGACATATGGGGAATGTAAAGTAATAACTATTTTGGAGGTATTACTATGTATTATAGAAGTAGAGAAATTGAAACTTGGAAATTTTCAATTTTTTAAAAATTTTGGGTAAATTTGGTATTTTTTTATAAATAAAAATGATTTTTTTTTACTTCATTTTACCAGTGTCATGAAGTACAATATGTGACGAAAAAACTATCTCAGAATGGCCTGGATAAGTCAAAGGGTTTTAAAGTTATCAGCACTTAAAGTGACACTGGTCAGATTTGCAAAACATTCTGTTTAATCGTTATTTTCAATTAATTGAGTGCTCAAAATATGTTTTGTCTCACTCTCATTTCTTCTTGTTGCATGTTGAAGCTCTACTTGGAACCTTGTTAAGATCCAACCATGTAAAATGTGATTTTTTGCCATTTTTCAAGTGGTCTTAAACTTTTGATCAGGACTGTATGTGTTTGCAGACATGAACTTTTGAAAGTTTCTGTAGATTACGGTATATCCATTCATAGCAAATTATTAAATAACCCTTGTGTGAAGAATTGGACTTTTATGTTTACAATAGATTTCTATTAGCAGAGCAATGTAAAAAAAATATCCATAATTTTATATAAAACCAGAATACATTTAAGAAGACCGTTCCACACACTATATTTAACATTTTGGATAGAATGAACATATTTTCACATTTACTTATAAAATCAAACATACTGTATTTTCAATGTATTTCTTTATATAAAGCACTTGTAAAATGCATTTAACAAAGTAAAGTAACAATATTAATTATCCACTAAATCCTTTTCTATAAATATAGAGGAGCATCTGGACATTGCCACCTTTTAGGCCTCGATCACATTTCCATGTTCGTTTGATAACTGTGAAAAATTCAGTCTGTGTTTCATCCGTGAAGATAGTCCACAGGAGAAAAATAAAAAAATGGAGACAGCACATCCAAACCAAGTGGAATTTATTCCAGATGCTACGTTTCGGCTGGAGAACCTTTGTCAAGCATGCTTGACAAAGGCTCTCCAGCCGAAATGTAGTATCTGGAATAAATTCCACTTGATTTGGATGTGCTGTCTCCATTTTTTTATTTTTCTCCTGTGGACTATACTTGCCCGTATGCGGCTGCCACACGGCAGGTGCCCGTGCTTAGCGGACCGCAATTAGCGGTCCATGGCATGGGCTTCACACAGTCGTGTGAACAAACCCTTACGCTACATGCACACAACCATATGTGTTTTGCGGTCTGCAAATTACGGATGAAATTCCGTATGGCATCCGTTTTTTGCGGATCAATTGTAATAATGCCTATCCGCAAACTAGAAAAAATAGGACATGCACAATTTTTTTTGCGGGGCAACTGAACGGACATACGGATGCGTATAGCACACTGTGTGATGTCCGCATTTTTTGCAGACCCATTGAAAACAGATCGGACACGGAAACAAACAACGTTCGTGTGCATGTAGCCTTAGGCCTCATGCACACAAACGTATTTTGTTTCCGTGTCTCTTCCGTTTTTTTTGCGGATGGGATGTGGACCCATTCATTTCAATGGGTCCGCCAAAAATGCGGACAGCACACCATCTGCTATCCGCATCCAAATGTCCGTTCCATAGCCCCGCAAAAAAAATAACATGTCCGATTTTCGTCCGTTTTAGGCATTGTTACAATGGATCCGCAAAAAACAAAACAGATGGCATACGGATGTCATCTGTTTTTTTTTGCAGATCCGCAATTTGCGGGCCACAAAACACATACGTCGTGTGAATGTAATCTATTTTAAATCCTTGAAAACCCCTTTAGGAGTCGTAGGTCATGATAGTAATATAAACACTGGGGGGGGGGAGAGATTTATCAAACTGATGTAAATGAAAATTGGCCTAGGGCTCATGCATACGACCGTATGTATTTTGTGGTCTGCAAAACACGGATCCGCAAAAAATATGGATGACGTCCGTGTGCATTCTGTATTTTGTGGAATGGAACAGCTGGTTCCTAATAGAACAGGGCTATCCTTGTCCGTAATGCGGACAAGAATAGGACATGCTCTATCTTTTTTGCGGGGCTGCGGAACATAAGTAGAGATGCGGACAGTACACTGTGTGCTGTCTGCATCTTTTGTGGCCCTATTAAAATGAATGGGTCCGCACCTGTTGCGCAAAATTGCGGATCAGATACGGAAAGCAACATACGTCTGAATGAACACTTAGTGTGACACATTAGAGGGATTATACAGGAAATTTAGGGCTCATGCAGACACACGTATTTTCTTTCCATGTCCGTTCCATTTTTTTGCAGACCGTATGCGGAACCATTCATTTCAATGGGTCTGCAAAAAAAAACGGAAGATACTCTGTGTGAATTCTGTTTACGTATTTCCATTCTGCAAAAGGATAGAACATGTCCTATTATTGTCCATGTTACGGACAAGGATAGTAATGTTCTATTAGGGGCCAGCTGTTCTGTTCTGCAAAATACGGAATGCAAAATGCGGATCCATTTTTTGCGGACCACAAAAAACATACGGTTGTGTGCATGAACCCTTGCACGTTTTGCACGCCCGTGATAAAAACCTGAATGTGGTACCCAGACCCAAACTTCTTCACTGAAGTTCAGGTTTGGGTTAGGTGTTGTGTAGATGTAATTATTTTCCCTTATAACATGGTTATAAGGGAAAATAATAGCATTCTTTAATACAGAATGCTTAGTAGAAGGTCAATTGAGGGTTAACTCACCTGATCCACTTGATCGCGTAGTTGCCAATCTCTTCTTACTTCTTTAATCATGAGCTGTTATGATCTCAGTGACGTCACCACAGGTCCTTTGACAGGTCCTGAAGAAAGAACAGGAGACCGGCAGCTACGCGATCAAGAGGAGGAGGTGAGTTAATTTATTTTTAATTTTTTAACCCTCAATTGACCTTCTACTAAGCATTCTGTATTAAAGAATGCTATTATAAGGGAAAATAATACAGTGAATAGACTGTCATCTTAGCAACCATGCGTGAAAATCGCACCGCATCCGCACTTGCTTGCGGATGCTTGCGATTTTCACTCAGCCCCATTCGCTTCTATGGGGCCTGAGTTGCATGATAAACGCACTTTATAGAGCATGCATTCTCAAACTACAGCCCTCCAGATGTTGTAAAACTTCAACTCCCACAATGCCCTGCTGTAGGCTGATACCTGTAGGCTGTTCGGGCATGCTGGGAGTTGTAGTTTTGCAACAGCTGGAGGGCCGCAGTTTGAGGATGCCTGATATAGAGCATGCTGCGATTTTCATGCAACGCATAAGTGATGCGTGAAAATCACTGCTCATGTGCACAGCCCCATAGAAGTGAATGGGTCCAGATTCAGTGCGGGTGCAATGCATTCACCTCACGCATTGCACCCGTGCAGAACTCAGCCTTAGGCCTCATGCACACGACCGTTGTGTGCATCCGTGTCCGTTGTTCCGTTTTCCGTGATTTTCTGCGGACCCATTGACTTTCAATGGGTCCGTTGAAAACTCGGAAAATGCACCGTTTGTCATCCGCGTCCGTGATCTGTGTTTCCTGTCCGTCAAAAAAATACGACCTGTCCTATTTTTTTGACGGACAACGGTTCGCGGAACTATTCAAGTCAATGGGTCCGTGAAAAAACACGGAGGCACACAAGATTGTCATCCGCGTCCATGATCCGTGTTAGTTTTTTTCCTATCATTTTCAAGGCAAACTTGACTTTTTTTTTCACTTTTCTGATCTGGTGATCCTCCAAAAATCAAGGAAGACACACGGAATAAAAAACGGACACGGATCACGGAACAACGGAACCCCGTTTTGCGGACCGTGAAAAAAATACTGTCGTGTGCATGAGGCCTTAGGCCCCTTTCACACTAGCGAGTATTCCGCGCGGGTGCGATGTGTGAGTTGAACGCATTGCACCCGCACTGAATCCTGACCCATTCATTTCTATGGGGCTGTTCACATGAGCGGTGATTTTCACGCATCACTTATGCGTTGCGTGAAAATCGCAGCATGCTCCTCTTTGTGCGTTGCGGTGCGATAATCCACGCAACGCAGGCCCCATAGAAGTGAATGGGGTTGCGTGAAAATCGCAAACATCCGCAAGCAAGTGCGGATGCGGTGCGATTTTCACGCATGGGTTCTAGGTGACAGTTTATTCACTGTATTATTTTCCCTTATAACATGGTTATACTGGAAAATAATAGCATTCTGACTACAGAATGCATAGTATAATAGTGCTGGAAGGGTTAAAAAAATAAAAAAGTTAACTCACCTTATCCTCTTGTTCGTGTAGTTCGTTCCCTGTCTGTTCTTTGCTAGCTGTGGGCTTGGGCTAAAGGACCTTTGATGACGTCAGATCACATGCTCCATCACCATGTTATATTCACTATTAGCACTATTATACTATGCATTCTGTAGTCAGAATGCTATTATTTTCCCTTATAACCATGTTATAAGGGAAAATAATACAATCTTCAGAACATCAATCCCAAACCCGAACTTCTGTGAAGAAGTTTGGGTTTGGGTACCAAACATGTGCGATTTTTCTCACGCGAGTGCAAAACGCATGACAATGTTTTGCACTCGCGCGGGAAAATTGCGCATTTTCCCGCAACGCACCCGGCTCTTATCCGGGCAAAAAACATGACGCCCGTGTGAAAGTTCACACTTCAGTTATTCGGTCAGTTATTTCCATTAGTTATTGTGATCTAAAACCAGTAGTAAAGCCTACACAGAGATAAGGTATACGAAAAAGTCTGCACCTGTTCTGTTTAGAGCCGCACCTGGTTTTGGCTCACAATCACTGATGGAAATCACTGAACAAATAACTTAGGTGTGAGCTCGGCCTTAGTTGTCCATAGCAACCAATCATATTTCACCTTTCATTTTCCAGAGGAGTTCTGAAAAATGAAAGGTGGAATCTCATTGGTTTCTATGGGCAACTAAGCCAGTTTTCATTTACACCAGTTTTAGTAAGTCTACCTAACTGCTTTAAAGATCTTCACATTGGAGTCCATTCAGACAACCATAAGGGCTCCATGCCCGTATTGTGGTCCGCATACAGTGGATCCACAATATATGGGCACCGTGTGCACACTGTGCCTTGGAGCGAAGGCACAGATCAAAAGCGCTTCTGAAGGTATTCAGGTCTATGCCTCAGAACTGCAAAAGTTAGGACATGTCCTATCTTTTGCGGTATATTGTGGACCCATTCAAGTCAATGGGTCCGCACCCGCAAACAGAGTACATACAGCTGGTGCCCGTGCATTGTGGTCTGCAGCACGGGAACAGAGCACTTACATTCGTCTGAATGGATCCTTAGGCCTCATGCACACGGACGTTTTTTTTCACGGTCCGCAAAACGGGGTTCCGTTGGTCCGTGATCCGTGACCGTTTTTCCGTCCGTGGGTCTTCCTTGATTTTTGGAGGATCCACGGACATGAAAAAAAAGTCATTTTGGTGTCCGCCTGGCCGTGCGGAGCCAAACGGATCCGTCCTGAATTACAATGCAAGTCAATGGGGACGGATCCGTTTGATGTTGACACAATATGGTGCCATTTCAAACGGATCCGTCCCCATTGACTTTCAATGTAAAGTCTGGAGTTCTGTTATACCATCGGATTGGAGTTTTCTCCAATCCGATGGTATATTTTAACTTGTAGCGTCCCCGTCACCATGGGAACGCCTCTATGTTAGAATATACTGTCGGATATGAGCTACATCGTGAAACTCATTTCCGACAGTATATTCTAACACAGAGGCGTTCCCATGGTGATGGAGACGCTTCAGGTTAGAATATACAAAAAAACTGTGTACATGACTGCCCCCTGCTGCCTGGCAGGTGCTGCCAGGCAGCAGGGGGCAGACCCCCCCCCCCCTGTTTTTAACTCATTGGTGGCCAGTGGGCCCCCCCTCCCCTGTTGTTAACTCGTTGGTGGCCAGTGTGCGCACCCCCCTCCCTCCCTCCCTCTATTGTTTTAATACATTGGGGCCAGTGTGCGCGCGCCCCCCAACCCCCCCTCTATTATTTTAATACATTGGGGCCAGTGTGCGCGCGCCCCCCCAACCCCCCCTCCCTCCCCCCATTGTAATCATCATCGGTGGCAGCGGAGTAGAAGATTTTCATACTTACCTGGCTGCTGGCTGCTGCGATGTCTGCGTCCGGCCGGGAGCTCCTCCTACTGGTAAGTGACAGCAATGCGCCGCACAGACCTGTCACTTACCAGTAGGAGGAGCTCCCGGCCGGACGCAGACATCGCAGCAGCAAGAAGCAGGTAAGTATGAAAATCTTCTACTCCGCTGCCACCGATGATGATTACAATAGAGGGAGGGAGGGGGGGGGGGGGGGTGCGCACACTGGCCCCAATGTATTAAAACAATAGAGGGAGGGAGGGAGGGGGGTGCGCACACTGGCCACCAACGAGTTAACAACAGGGGAGGGGGGGGGGGGCCGCACAATGATATTCAAACTGGGGAGGGGGGGGGGGGGGGTCTGCCCCCTGCTGCCTGGCAGCCCTGATCTCTTACAGGGGGATATGATGGGGTTAATTGTACTATCATATCCCCCTGTAAGAGATCGGGTGCTGCCAGGCAGCAGGGGGCAGTCTTGTACAAAGTTTGCAGTGTATTCTAACTAGAAGCGTCCCCATCACCATGGGAACGCTTCTGTGTTAGAATATACTGTCGGAAATGAGTTTTCACGAAGTGAAAACTTAGATCAGAAAAAGCTTTTATGCAGACGGATCTTCGGATCCGTCTGTATGAAACTAAAACCTACGGCCACGGATCACGGACACGGATGCCAATCTTGTGTGCATCCGTGTTCTTTCACGGACCCATTGACTTGAATGGGCCCGTGAACCGTTGGCCGTGAAAAAAATAGGACAGGTCATATTTTTTTCACGGCCAGGAAACACGGCTCACGGATGCGGCTGCCAAACGGTGCATTTTCCGATTTTTCCACGGACCCATTGAAAGTCAATGGGTCCGTGAAAAAAACCGGAAAACGGCACAACGGCCACGGATGCACACAACGGTCGTGTGCATGAGGCCTTAGTCTTAGGCCTCATGCACACGACAGTGTTTTTTCACTGTCAGTGATTTGGCTTCAGTGGTCCGTGTCCGATTTTGATTCAGTTGTGTTCCCTTGTGTCTTCCTTTTTTTTGACAGGGGGAAAAAAAGGAAGGTTAATGAAAAATTTAATTTTATTGCACCAAGGTCTTGTAGAAAAAAACGGACACGGACGACATACCAGTTGTACATCTGTTTTTTTTTTACGGACCCATTGCCTTGAATTGGTCCGTCCTCCGTTTTCCACTGACAAGAATAGGACAGGTTATTTTTTTGACGGACTGGAATCACGGATCACGGACGCGGAGAAAAAACGGAGGACTATCAGTTTTTTTTCACAGCTCCATAGAAATGAATGGGACCTCCTCTAAACTGTGAAAAATGACGGAACGGACGCGGATGCACACAACGGTCGTGTGCATGAGGCCTAAGGTTTATTTGTAAGCAATTCGGACGTTTCCACATTATTATATACTTAAAACCAGTATCTTCCATGATACCTTGGTTGTTTGCCATGGATAGTGGGTGACTATTTTAGAATATTAGGTCTCCATCCATCCCGAAACTTTAAGAGCTTTACGATATGGAATTCATTCATGCCCAAGCAGCTCTTCATCATGTCTGGCTTAAGGTCGTACACCAGCTGGCCATCCACCTGCGCTGTTTCAAAGGCTTCCACGTACTGATTCATGTTCAGTAATTTCAGGCATTGACAAACCTGGCTGACATTCAGATTATAGAGATCCTTTGGGACATCGTTGACGGATGAGAATTCGCTTGCAGAAGAAATTTCCGTTTTTGCGGCATCTTGAGACTGATTCCCAACAACCGGCTGTGACTGCATTTGGGGAACCACATATTTTCCTTTGTTCTCCAGAGGTGTTTTGCTGTTGTTGTCCACTTCACTGATGTCAATGTATATCGGTTCTATGGTGCTGTAGCTGGGCTTTTGTGGAGAAATATCTTTCTTATCTAGCATATATATTTCTGTGCATGAGGAAAGGAGATGACAATGTAAAATGCACATACATTATACATATTGGGGCACATTTACTAAGCTCACTTTCTTCTCCGTCATTTTCTGCCCTTTTTTCCCATCATATTTAGGGTTTTATTTATTATTTGGCGCACAGCTGTTCTTAAATCAGCCGTATTTTAAGCCTGATAGTACTTAGCAATTGAGGTGCAAGACCATTATACCTAAATGTATTATTGTGGCGCATGCCGCTAAGTGTCTCTGTGGTCCAGGTTGTTTTTGGCACATCCATTACCCATATAAAGGCAGCCTCTGTGTGGGACAAATATTTTTTCCCTTCTTTCCTGCAGGGACCGTAGGAGACCCGTGCCCGTATTGTGGCCCGCAAACAGCGGGTCCGCAATATATGGACCCCGGCCGTGTGCGCACTGTATCAGGGATGCAGACCCATTCACTTAAATGGGTCCGCATTCCGGGAGATATGGTGCGGAACGAAGGCACAGATCGAAAGCCCACGGAAGCACTACGGAGTGCTTCCATGGGTTTTCTGTCCGTGCCTCCGCCCCACACAAAAGTGCATGCACTAGTTTTTTGCGGTTCAGATCAGGGACACCATTCAATTGAATGGTTCTGCGACCGCAGATGGCGGGTACGCGGTTGGTGCCTGTGCATTGCATACCACAAAAGTTTATTAGACAAAAAGCTGTTCGGAAAAGGTCAAAGATGACATTGTAGAACACATCTATGCCAAAAAATCACAATTGCGCCACAAAATCATACACATGTTGGCAAAAAATACGCCACCCCCAGAGTGTCGTAGTTTTAAGCCACTTTGTATGCCAAAAAAGGACGGACAAATGTTAAATGTGTCCTCAAGAAAATGGCGCAACAAAACAGGTGTAACAATGTTAATAAATTGTGCAGACACAAAAAAACAAGGGTATCAAGAAGAGAATACGACTAAAAAGTGGTGCAGACACTTTAGTAAATGTGCCTCATTGTGAAATCCGCTTCAAAAATGCATTTACCAACGACATAGTTACAGAGGTTGAAAAACAACAATTATCTTTAAACATCAAGCCATGTAAGGCCCCTTTCGGATGAGCGAGTGTCACGCTCCAGACTCGCAGTGCGAGTATGCAGCAGCTCCTGTCCTGACCTCCCAGCACTGCCGGGGTCCCATAGCATTATATTGATTTATGATGCTATGTAACCCTTAGGCCTCTTTCACACGGGCGTCGCATGTGAGGGCCGGGTAGGATGCGGGTGCGTCGTGGGAAAATTTGTGATTTTTCAGAGTGAGTGCAAAGCATTTTAATGCGTTCTGCACGCGCGTGAGAAAAATCGGCATGTTTGGTACCAAGACCCGAACCTGAACTTCTTCACAGAAGTTCGGGTTTGGGTTAGGTGTTGTGTAGATTTTATTATTTTCTCTTTATAACATGGTTATAAGGAAAAATAATAGCATTCTTAATACAGAATGCTTAGTAAAATAGGGATGGAGGGGTTAAACATTTTTTACATTATTAAACTTACCTCATTCACTTGTTTGCACTGCCCTCATCTTCATTCTTCTTCTTTGGTGACATCACTGCGCTCATCACATGGTCCATCACCATGGTGATGGATCATGTGATTGACCATGTGATGAGCGCAGTGACGTCATCAAAGGTCCTTTTCCTCCCAGGTCGTCAAAGAAGAAGAAAGAAGACGAGCCGGGCTGCGCGAACAAGTGGATGAGGTGAGTTTAATTATTTATTTAACTTATTTAATTTATTTAATTATTTTTTAACCCCCTCCCTCCCTATTTTACTAAGTATTCTGTATTAAGAATGCTATTATTTTCCCTTATAACCATGTTATAAGGGAAAATAATAAAGATTGGGTCCCCATCCCGATCGTCACCTAGCAACCATGCGTGAAAATTTCACAGCATTTTCACGCAGCCCTATTCACTTCTATGGGGCCTGCGTTGCGTGAAAAGCGCACAATATAGAGCATGCTGCAATTTTCACGCAATGCACAAGTGATGCGTGAAAATCACCGCTCATGTACACAGCCCCATAGAAATTAATGGGTCCGGATTCAGTGCGGGTGCAATGCATTCACCTCACGCATTGCACCCGATCGGAAAACTCACCTGTGTCAAAGGGGCCTTACAGTTCTGGAATGTACTGGATAACACTGACATAATGCTGTCAGTGTTATCCAATACATTCCAGAATAATACAATTTGCAGACCGAACGTACACGGTAGTGTGCATGAGGTCGAACTGTGAAATTTCTATATAATTGGATCGATTTATCATTCAATATAAATTGCTGTGTGTAAATGAACAATTGGTCACAGTGAACTTTGTCTCTTCTGCTAGAAAACAGATCTGATGCCATTAAAATTTGACTGCCTTTCACTATTGTGATCCTAAGGCCTCTTTCACACGGGCATGTGCGCCCCGTGGTCATGCTGTGGTGTGCAAAATGCGTGCCGCAATGCATGAGCACAGTCCGTGGGGCAGCCGCAGTGGATCACGGACCCATTCACTTGAATGGGTCTGCTATCTGGCCGTTCCGCAAAAAGATAGGACATGTCCTATCTTTTTGCAGAACAGAAGTACGGGACGAAGCCCCACGGAAGCACTCCGTAGTGCTTTCGTAGGGTTCCGTTCCGTGCTTCCGTTCCGCACCATTCCGCAACTCCGGATTTGCGGACCCATTGAAGTGAATGGGCCCGCATTCGTGATGCGGAATGCCCACGGAACGGCACCCGTGTATTGCGGATCTGTGCCCACAGTTGGCTCCCTCCCTGCCATATTAAATTTGATGGCATAAAAGGGCTTAAAGTGATAAATGTTGGTGCAAAACAGGGCTTGCACAAACATTTGTGACCTATTCTGGAGCAGTAACAACACATTGCTGGCTCAGGAGCTGCACTGTGCCCTCCCACCCCCCAATGAAATTCACCCAGTTCCCCAAATACCACCTACCCTCAAAAGTAACATTTGCAGTGGCTTGGCTTTTCACTTGTTTAGTCAACATGTCACACATATTTTTCCAATGTTTATCGTCTCCATTCCGTAATCCCACAGCCACCACCAATTTCAGCTCAGTCATGTACATCGGAATCATTATCTGCTCTTTAGTAAATATTTTACCTTTAAAAATATAAAAAGAAACAATATATTATTGTATGGCCTTCAAGAGAACTATTATTACAACAGGTTTTACCACTTTGTCCAGGATTCGTAAAATCTACACAAAGATCCATAAGGTTGGCAGACATTCTGATAACAGGACCAAGGTTGTTCTAAATAGGCTGCATTTTTATTAAAGGGGTTATCCGGTAAATTACATGTATATTGATGGACTATCCTCAGGATTAGTGTTGAGCGAACTTCTGTTTTCAAGTTCGGCGTACAATGTTCGGGTTATCTAAGAACTCCGTTATGGATTCCGCTACCACGGACCATAACTTAGAACTTATGGTCCGTGGTAACGGAATCCATTAAGGAATTCTTAGATAACCCGAACCTTGTACGTCGAACTTGAAAGCACAAGTTCGCTCAACACTAATCCTGAGGATAGGTCTTCACTATCACATCGGCAGGGGTCCTGGGTGTCAGTCACCCGCCAATCTGATATTGAAGACCTATCCTGAGGTCCGGTGCTCAGTGAGCGCTATGGCCTCTTCCTAGGCTATGTGATGTCACCATAATCCCTGTAATGTGTTTGTCACTGTCACACTAAGGCCAATTTTACACGGGCGAGATTTCCGCGCCAGTGCAATGTGTGAGGTGAATGCATTGCACCTGCATTAAATCCGGACCCATTCACTTCAATGGGGCTGTGCACATGAGCGGCGATTTTCACTCATCACTTGTGCGTTGTGTGAAAATCGCAGCATGTTCTATATTCTGCGTTTTGACGCAGCGCAGGCCCCATAGAAATGAATGGGGCTGCGTGAAAATCACGAGCATCCGCAAGAAAGGGCGGATGCGGTGCAATTTTCACGCATGGTTGCTAAGAGATGATAGGGATGAGCAACCCCGGACCCCATTAAAGTGTATTCACTGTATTATTTTCCCTGATAACATGATTATAAGGGAAATTAATATAATTCTTAATACAGAATGCTTACTAAAATGTCGATTGAGTGGTTAAAAAAATATATAATTAACTCGCCTTATCGACTTGATCGCGCAGCCGGCATCGTCTTATTTCTTCTTCTTTCAGAACCTGCAAAAGGACCTTTGATGACGTAATGGTGCTCACCACGTGGTGACGTCAGCGCAGGTCCTGCTGAATGAAGATAGAAGAATCTTCATCAAAAGTCCTTTTGCAAGTCCTGAAAGAAGAAGAAAGAAGACTATGCCGGCTGCGCGATCAAGTGGAAAAGGTGAGTTAATTATTATTATTTTTTAACCCCTCAATCTACATTTTAGTAAGCATTATGTACCATGTTATAAGGAAAAATAATAAAATATACAGAACACCTAACCCAAACTTCAGTGAAGAAGTCCGGGTTCGGGTCTGGGTACCACATACAGTTTTTTATCATGCGCGTGCAAAATGCATCGCACCTGCGAGATAAAAACTGAACAACGCAATCGCAGTAAAAACTGACTGCAATTGTGTGCGCACTCGCGCGGGTTTCCCGCAATGCATCTGGAGCAAATCCGGGACGCCCGTCTGAAAGAGGCCTAAGGGCTCATTCAGACGGCTGTATGTTGCTTTCCGTATTTGATCCGCAATTTAGCGGATTAGATGCGGATCCATTCACTTCTATGGAGCCTAAAAGATGTAGACAGCTCTCTGTATGCTGTCTGCATCTTTTCTTTTATTCTACTGCACTGGGAAAAAAATAACACATGTCCTATACTTCTCAGTGAAAATTGGGACGTGGCCCCATTGAAGTCTATGGGTCCGCAAAAATGCGTAATGCAATCCATTTTTATGCCGACATGCTAAACTGACTGCAAAAAAACGGATCCTAATTTTTGCGGAAAGCAAAAAACATACGGCCGTATGAATGAGTCCTAATAATGGGTTAACAGCCCTCTTTTGTGTCCTCCCAGCTCGTCACTTTGTCTTACCACTGACCCTTGTACTTGTAGATGACTGTATGAAATGCTGACTGCCATCTGCTGGTGAAGTGTAAGCATTACCTGCTGCAGTCCAATCAGGAAGGGTTTCATCTCCACACTACTGCAGGCTGGACCAGTAATATCCTGCTGTGCCCATCTTTGTATAGTTTGCGTGTGAGAGAGAGAGAATGAGTATTGTATGCCAGGCGACACTGGTCTCTAGGAAAAATACACATCTTTCACTTGGCCTAGGCTCAGCTAGAAGCGAATGGGGCTGAGCAGCGACGCCAAGCACTGCGGCGGTATGCGGCAGGGAGAAGGCAGCAGCACTCACAGGACCCTTCTTAAAAAATTGCTGGTACCCTTCTGTTAAAGAAAGAAAAACCCACAATGGTCACTGAAATAACTTGAAACTGACAAAAGTAATACATTTTTTTTTTTTTAAATGGTGAAAATCAACTAATGAAATCAGACATTGCTTTTGAATTGTGGTTCAACAAAATTTTTAAAAAACAAACTCGTGAAACTGGCCTTGACAAAAATGGTGGCCCTAGAAGAGATTAAAAATAATTTCACCATAGGGACATGTTAAACTATGTGTCCTGTAATCAGCACCACTGGTGTCTTCAAACTTGTCTGTCAGTCTGCCTAGTTAGAGGGCGAAAAGAAGTCACTGGGGCACATTTACTAAAGTGTCTGTGCCACTTTTTGTCATATTCTCTCATTGATACCCTTGTTTTTTTTGTGTCTGCACAATTTCACCAGTTTTTTTTTGTGTGTTTTGTGACGCTTGCGCTATTTTCTGAGTCGCAGGTCATGAATCTTCCAATAGGATAATGACCCAAAACACACAGCTAAAGACATCCAAGAGTGGCTAAGAGAAAAACATTGGACTACTCTGAAGTGGTCTTCTATTAGCCCTGATCTATATCCTATTGAATATCTGTAGAAGGAGCTGAAACATGCCGTCTGGAGAAGGCACCATTCAATCCTGAGACAGCTAGAGCTGTGTGTTCACGAGGAGTGGGCCAAAATACCTGGGGACAGGTGCAGCAGTCTCAGTGAGAGTTAGGGCTCATGCACACGAACGTATTTTCTTTCCTTGTCCATTCCTTTTTTTTTGCGGACCGTATGCGGAACCATTAATTTCAATGGGTCCGAAAAAAAAATCCTGAAGTTTCTCCATCTGCATTCCATTTCCGTATGTCCTTATTACCGTTACGCAAAAAAATTGAACTATTATTGTCCACATTACGAACAAGAATAGGACTGTTCTATTAGGGGCCAGTTGTTCCGTTCTGCAAAATACAGAATGCACGCGGATGTCATCCGTATTTTTTGCAGATCCGTTTTTTGCAGCCCACAAAATACATATGGTCGTGTGCATGAGCCCTTACAGAAATCACTTGATTGCAGTGATTGCCTAAAAAGGCTGTGCAACAAAATATTAAGTTAAGGGTTTGTTGTATAAATTATTCTGTTGAACCAGAATTCAAAAGCAATGTCTGATTTTCATTAGTTGATTTTTCAGTACATTTTTATTATTTTGTCATTTTCGAGTTATTTCAGTGACCGTTGTGGGTTTTTCTTTCTTTAACGGAAGGGTACCAACAATATAGACTATGTAAGTGTGGCAGTTTTCATGACTGTGGTTTCCCAAGTGTTTAATACTGATGACTAGGGATGAGCGACCCGACTTCGGTTCCTTTACAGTACAAATAAATTTATAAAGTTATTAGTCCCGAGAGACTTTGCAAAGTAATAACTTCGGCTCATCGGAGCCAATACATTCTAATACTGTACGGAGAGTATGGAGCTCGCTTGTACAGTATTGAAACAAAGTTTTATGCATGAAGCATCCGAAGTGGATTCGCTCATCCCTATTGATGACCTATCCTGAGTATAGGTCATCATTAATAAACTTTCAGACAACCCCTTTAATGCATGAACATATGCACTTTGTCAACACTGAACATTCATTCCATGTAAATTTACATCAATAAGTGAATGTTTAAAAGCTCTCCAAATGCAAATCACCTACATTGATTCTACCTAATATCTCATTGTAGCCCCATTAAATGATACTTGTTGACTTTAGTTACCATTGTCAATGGGATGTCCCACCACGAAGTTTTCCTCATATGTGTCTAGCAGGGTCAGCTCACTAAAGTGTTCATCTTGTGACTTCTGATCTCCTTTTTGCTTATAGGATAAAGCAGAAATAGAGCGGACAGTAATGGGGAGGCTGTATCTAGACAGTATGTATTCCAAAGTCAAAGGTAACCTTAACGCTGTAGAGCAAAATAAAGCACATGAATAAATAATAAATAAATGTATATACTGGAAATGAATTCTATTTGTGGTTGAAATAAGGAACATATTATGTCTATTTTCACTCATCACGAGACATTTTTTTCCTTTTATAGTCCCTTTTTCTACAAATCTGCCAACACTATGATGAGGTACTATGATAGGCCATGAAGGCTATACAGCCATGAGTGATTCCTCGTGGCTTTCACATCACAAACCCACTGCTCTAGACCTTAAAGAGCATTTGTCACCATCAACTCTATCAAACCAGACATACTGGGGCACATTTACTAAGGGACTTGCAACTATTTTAGGTGTAAAATAGTCACAAGTCTCCTTTTTGAACTGTTGATGTGACAATATTTAGTCGCACAGCCAGTTTTATTTAATGTTCGCCAGTTGGACGGGACGGAGGCAGAGTGTGGGCATGTCGGGAACCATGACGGGGCCGGGACTCCAGACCTGGCAAATTTATTAACAATTATGCCTGGACACAAATGTTAACAAAAAAAACTACGCCAACCAGTGGCTGCTAGCATAGTTTTTAAGCCAGGCATAATCCCTTCTGTTACCGAGACAGTTATTATACACTGTGGCCAACAGAGAGTTACCGGGGCCCACCAAAGGAATGGGCAATGGTAAAAATTTTGCTGTACCTGGCACAAGTAGCAGCAGAAGAAAGGGGTTGGTAGCAGCCGCAGCAACAGGCCAGAGCTGCCACTGTCATCCAGTGGTCATGTTTTGACCAATAATGCAGCTGTGCTGGAATGGTTAACTCTCTCTTCAACATCATCTCAAGTGACAACAGATACATACACATACAGCCTGGAATTGGTTGGTTCCTCTGACACCACGCTTAATTGGCATGGCACAGAAACTGCCTCTATGCCCTCTCCTGTCCTGAACCTGCCTCTTGCTTTTTCAGCTTTTTTTTTAGCCAAGTAATGGTAGCCTCTGGCTTTGCTACGCTTTTCAGTGACAATGAGCTTTGTGAGGACAGTCAGCAGTTACAGGCCAGTCCAGACTTGGAGGAGAGGTCCGATGATGGGTGGGAGCACATGTTGCAAGAGGTCAAGGACGTGCAAAAGAGACAGGTGAGGGTGAGACAAGTGACGACCAAGCACTTTTAGATGATGATGTAGCCGATCGCACGTGGGAGCTGGGTGAAGAGTGGACATCATCATCAGGGGCGATGATGGCAGCCTGCCCGTGGGACAGCAGGGTGGAAGCGTGCCCATGAGCCAGCAAGGTGGAAGGGTGCCTGGGAGAAAGCATGGTGGTAGCAGTGGGAGATCTGTAGACAAACATAGGAGGGGTACACCGTCTGCTACTCAAGAGGCTACCTGTGAGGAACACACTAGCAGTGCACGGGTTCATAAAAGCAACGGCAGTCAGGCATCATGCAGTGGTGGGGGGAAAATGGCATACTCAGCACTGTGGGAATTTTTCACCAAGTCCCTGGGGGGTGTTAGCGTGGTGGTATGCAGGATGTGTGGGCAGAAGGCTAAATGTTGGCAAGACAGCCTGATACAGCCTAATGCAGCAACTGCTGCATCTCCCACTGGCCTGCACCCCCCTCAAGCAGTCAGGGCTTGTCGTCCGAAGAAGGAAGCTGTAGTTCCCTCCCAAGGACTTCAATGTCATCTATTGCTCCTGATGCTCCTCCTCATCACTTGTTTCGCCAGCAATTGATCACCCAAGCGACTGCAAAAAGACAACGGTACGCGGACACTCATCCAACAGTGCAGAAGCTGAACGTGCACCTGGCCAAGTTCCTGGTACTACAGTCCCTCTGTTTGCGTGAAGTTGATTCTGCACATTTCAGAGAACTGATGGCTTGTGCCCACTCAAGGTGGAGAGTCCCAAGCCGACATTACTTTTCCAAAAAAGATGTACCAGCCCTGCACCTGTACATGTGGGCCAGCGTTTGAGCCTTTCTGTTTCTGACGTATAGAGTTGTAACTGTGGTCAAGGAAAATATATGTCACGATACTAGTGGAATACTGCTGGAATCCAATGGCATGGACAAGGCCTGTACACAGGAAACACTGGAGTCTTGAATAGGAGGTTGCAGGACTGAAGGATGCAGCAGAGCCAGACAGGCGAAGCCGTTACCGGTAGCAACGGTACAGGACTGAAAGATGCAGCGGAGCCGTTACCGGTAGCAACGGTGCAGGACTGAAGAATGCAGCAGAGCCAAGGTCAGACGAGCAATGGGTCAGGGCAGGTGGCACAGGAGCGTAGTCAAACAATCCGGGTTGGCAACAAGAGGTAGCAGGGTCTTTAACAAAGTAGCAGGGTAAACCGCAAGTAGGAGGAACAAACCAGAGAGCTAGTTCCAAGCAAGGGGACTGCACGAGCAGAAGCTAAACACAATACTTAAGCAATTAGTAACAGGCTTGAGAGGTTTAAATGTGAAACAGGAAGTAAGATGGCACCCAGCTGAGACACAATCCACCATCTTAACTGAGGGAGAACTTGAGGGCAAGACAACCTGAACTAAACAGACGTAGCAGGATGATTCCAGACATTACTCCCACCTCAACAGCGGCCTCTGGACGGGACCTGACTTGGTCTCCCAGGATGTCTTTGATGGAACTGTTAGAACGGGGAGCATTAATATTTTCCACCAGTTCCCAAGAATTCTCTTCAGACCCATAACCCTGCCACTTAATGAGGTATTGTAGATGGTTCCGGAAAATTCTAGAGTCCAGGATTTTCTCTATAACAAATTGTTCTTGCCCATCTATCTCCACAGCATCGGCAGGAGGACGGATACGTTCCGGAAAAGGATTGGGTATGGCAGGCTTAAGTAGGGACACATGAAAAAACAGGATGAATCTTCATAGATCGTGGAAGCTTGAACCGAACAGCTACTGGACTAATTATCTCGATGATCTTATAAGGCCCAATAAATTTTTGGTGAAGGAACCTTAAGTTTCAAATTCCTAGTGGAAAGTCATACTTTATCGCCTATTTTAAACATTGGTGCTGGTCTACGAAATTTATCTGCCGCCTTCTTGTAATTTACTTGAGCCCTCTCTAATGCTCCTTTTTAGTAGCTCTAAATTTTGCTGTAATGCAGAGATGCTTTCCGCGACTGCTGGAATAGGTGAAACAGTGGGGAATTTGGGAAGAATATTTGGATGATACCCTAAATTTGTAAAGAAAGGAGTTTGCTTGGTGGAAGCATTTTGGGAGTTATTGTAAGAGAACTCAGCCACAGGAAGCAAATCGACCCAATCATCTTGTAAATGGCAGATATAGCATCGAAGATACTGTTCCAGAGTCTGATTTGTGCGTTCATTTTATCCATTAGATTGTGGGTGAAAGGTGGTTGATAGATTAATATCAATCTCAAGTGCTGTGCAAAAACTACGCCAAAATTTTGATGTAAACTGCACCCCACGTTCCGAGATTACTTCATCAGGGACTCCATGAAAACGAAACACATTCTGAACTACAAGGTCAGCAGTATCTTTAGCAGAGGGTAGGGCGGTACATGGAATGAAATGTGCAGCCTTGGTAAGCTGGTCAACTACTACCAAAATTGTGTTTTTTCCTTTAGAGGTAGGTAGATCTACGATAAAGTCCATTGAAATAGAACCCAAGGGACAATAGGGGACCAACAAAGGCTGTAATAAACCAATGGGTGAAGAACATGGAGTCTTACATCTAGCACAAACATCACATGACATGACATATTTCTTTACATCCTGTTGATAACTGGGCCACCAAAAGAAACGGGATAAAAATTCCTGTGTCTTCTGCACTCCTTTGTGACCCGCAATCTTAGAATCGTGGACTAATTTTAGAATTTTCAGTCTTATTGTTTCGGGTATATATAGCTGCTGCCCATAGGTCCACACCTTGTTCTTAAGCACCAAATGCACATCATCAGGTGGTCGAGACATCTCTTTAAGCAAGTCCTTTTTCTGAATTACTACTAAAAAAAATTGACTTAGGAACAATGGTTTTGGGTGGAATCGTAGAAGTGGAATCATTGGAAAAGATTCTGGATAGGGCATCTGCCTTGCCGTTACGGGAACCAGGCCTGTATGAGATTATAAAGTTGAATTGATTGAGAAAAAGACTCCAACGAGCTTGGCGAGGGGATAGACATTTGGCAGATCTAACGAATTCCAAATTACGATGATCAGTCAAAACTATTATTTGCTGTGAGGTTCCTTGAAGATGATGTCTCCATTCCTTAAAAGCTGCAATGATAGCTAACAGTTCTTTATTCCCCACATCATAATTCGACAGCCCACCTCTTGAACTCCATTGCATACTCTGTGACAGGGCTTCTGCACTGGCGCAATGCTAGTAATGCTGCTTCAGCTGTAGAACCTCGATTGGGATCATCAAACATTTGACTCATGGCATCTATAAAGTCCTCTAAGTGATTTAGCCGGGCATCTTGAGTCTCAATCAATGGACTAGCCCAGGCAATGGCTTTATGTGTCAGCAGCATAATAATACATAATACTTTAGATCTATCAGTAGGAAACTGAGTTGAATTTGCATCAAAATATAGCCTACATTGATTAAGGAACCCACGGAACTTGTCACGGTCTCCGCCAAATCTGAATGGTGGTAACTTAGGGGTCATTGCAGGCACTATAGCGGGTGGTAAAGAAACTTGATTCTCCAAGTGGACTATCCGGTCGGATAATACAATGGCAGGGACAAGGCTTGTACACAGGAAACACTGGAGTCTTGAATAGGAGGTTGCAGGACTGAAGGATGTAGCAGAGCCAAGCAAGCGGAGCCGTAACCGGTAGCAACGGTGCAGGACTGAAGGATGCAGCAGAGCCAGACAGGCGAAGCCGTTACCGGTAGCAATGGTGCAGGACTGAAGGATGCAGCAGAGCCGAAGTCAGACGAGCAATGGGTCAGGGCAGGTGGCACAGGAGTGTAGTCAAACAATCCGGGTCGGCAACAAGAGGTAGCAGGGTAAACCGCAAGTAGGAGGAACAAACCAGAGAGCTAGTTTCAGGCAAGAGGACTGCACGAGCAGAAGCTAAACACAATGCTCAAGCAATTAGTAACAGGCTTGAGAGGTTTAAATGTGAAACAGGAAGTAAGATGGCACCCAGCTGAGACACAATCCACCATCTTAACTGAGGGAGAACTTGAGGGCAAGACGATCTGAACTAAACAGACGTAGCAGGATGATTCCTGGCAATATACAGTCCTGATCAAAAGTTTAAGACCAATTGAAAAATGGCAAAAACTCTTATTTAGCATGGCTGGATCTTAACAAGGTTCCAAGTAGAGGTTCAACATGCAACAAGAAGAAATGGGGGTGAGACTAAACATTTTTTGAGCATTCAATTTAATAAAAACAACGAAAAAACTGAAACAGGCTGTTTTTCAGCTGATCAAAAGTTTAGGACCACACCTCCAAAAAAAAACTAAACCCCCCCCAAAACAGAAATCCAACTTCCAAACATGAACTCAGTAATGAGTAGCTCCGCCGTTATTGTTTATCACTTAAAAAATTTGTTTCAGCATGCTTGATGCAAGCGTTTCCACGAGGTGAGTGGGAACATTTCTCCAAGTGGTGAAGACGGCCGCACGAAGGCCATCTACTGTCTGGAACTGTTGTCCATTTTTGTAAACTTCCCTTGCCAATCATCCCCAAAGGTTCTCAATTGGATTTAGATCAGGGGAACACGCAGGATGGGCCAAAAGAGTGATGTTATTCTCCTGGAAGAAGTCCCTTGTCCTGCGGGCATTGTGTACTGTAGCGTTGTCCTGTTGAAAAACCCAGTCGTTATGACACAGACGAGGGCCCTCAGTCATGAGGAATGCTCTCTGCAACATCTGGACATAGCCAGCGGCCGTTTGACGCCCCTGCACTTCCTGAAGCTCCATTATTCCACTGAAGGAAAAAGCACCCCAGACTATTATGGCGCCCCCTCCACTGTGGCGCGTAGAAAACATCTCAGGTGGAATCTGCTTGTTATGCCAGTAACTGTCACGGCTGAGGATGGGGAAAACCCTCAGCCGTGCGATGCCAGAAGATGTAAACCACTGCTCGGCCAGGATGAGAGAATTAGGGAGCAGGTCACCTCCTAACGCTTCCCTAATCCGACCCTAACTCCTAGCTGCATGAGCCGACCTTGAAGGTAGGAGGGCCCATGCTCAGGAACCTCGGATCCCTACTCACCCTCCGCCGGTCCCTGAACTAGGAGTGAAGGGTAAGACGACCTGTTCCTTCTGGACACAGAGGAACAGGAGTCTCACTGGCCAAGCTGCAGGGAAAAGGGGAACACAAACAGTCCTATGGATATGGCAGGTGAACTGCACTAGTTCCAGCCACTTGCCACAGCCTTGCTGACTGGATCCCTGTGCTGGCAAGCTGAAGTCCACACAATACAAAATGAACTCACACACACACATCCACACACAGGAACCCAGATCCATAGCTGCACCAAATAACAAAGCAAAACATCACATAAACATAAAACAGAGTGCATAAATACACACACACAACTCAGGTTTAACCGCATGCACTTGACAGTAAGCAACCTAGCACCAGCTCCGGCTGCTATACTGCCAAGTACAATCACATGTTGCCAGCGGCAACCACAAGTGAGGCAACAAACTAGCGGCCCGCACCTGTGGCTGAACAACAATACCCAAACCGCAGGCAACAGCATGCGGACACAGGAGTCACGACCATGACCATGGCCGTGACAGTAACGTTGGAAACCATCAGGACCATCAAGGTTACATTTTTTCTCATCAGAGAATAAAACTTTGTTCCACCTTTGAATGTCCCATGTTTGGTGCTCTCTTGCAAAGTCCAAACGAGCAGTTCTGTGGCGTTCAAGGAGACGAGGTCTTTGAAGATGTTTTTTGTTTTTGAAGCCCCTCAGTCTCAGATGCCGTCTGATGGTTATGAGGCTGCAGTCAGCACCAGTAAGGGCCTTAATTTGGGTCGAGGATTGTCCAGTGTCTTGACGGGCAGCCAATTGGATCCTCCGGCTCAGTGCTGATGAATTTTTTTTTGGGTCTTTCACTTGACTTTTTTGTTTCATAACCCTCAGGATCATTTAAGAATTTAAGAAATTCCAAATGACTGTCTTACTGCGTCCCACCTCAGCAGTGATGGCGCACTATGAGAGACTCTGCTTATGCAATTCAACAACCCGACCACGTTCAAAAAGGGAGAGTTTTTTGCCTTTGCCATCACAACGTGTGACTACCTGACAGAAAATGACAATGAATCCACATCTTTGCACAGATTTGGCCTTTTAAAGGCATGTGGTCCTAAACTTTTGATCAGCTGAAAAACAGCCCGTTTCAGTTTATTCATTGTTTTCATTAAATTGAATTTTCAAAAAATGTTTTGTCTCACTCCCATTTCTTCTTGTTGCCTGTTGAAGCTCTACTTGGAACCTTGTTAAGATCCAGCCATGCTAAATATGATTTTTTGCCATTTTTCAAGTCGTCTTAAACTTTTAATCAGGACTATATGTCGTTCACAGCCAACTGGGTAAATTTGGTTCTGGCACAAGCACACCAGCAACTTGGCCAGGTGATGGCAATGCCGCCACCGTGTAGTAATTGTGGGATTTCTGCGCCAATGTCATCCTCTTCCTCCTTAGCTTCCACCTTGTCCTCAGCCTCCACTGTAGGCACAGTTCAGAGTGGTCCACCAGCATACCACCGATGCAAAGCTAGGCATTGCCAAGCGGTTCTGCACCTGGTTATCCTGGATGAACTGAGTCACACTGGGGAGGAACTGCTCTGCGTCATTAACCAAGAAATCTGTCTGTCTCCTCGCCAACTAGAGATAGGAACCATAGTTACTATTAACGGAAAGAACATTTTGTCTGTGTTAGGTCAGAGAGGGCTGACCCCTGCACCCTGCATGGCACATTGCATGATTGGCGAGGGGACAGAAGAGGTGGTGCCTACATCTCATAGCCACCTAAGCACTTATGAGGATGAACTGGCAGAGCAGAAGGACATAAACACCCAGGGATTTTATACACAACTAGGTAGTTTATCTGCCCAAACAACAGAAGAGGAGCAGGAGGAGCATGAAAAGCTGGAGGGCGACGGCGAAGATGACCCCTAAAGACCGTGGCAGTAAGCAGTGGAGATGGGGGTAGGAAGGTCCTCTGAGTCCCTTGCACAAATGACCAGATGCATGCTTGCTTATATAGTGACAGACGCATTTTTAGGATTCTGCAGAGGGATGACTACTTGCTATCCACATTATTAGACCCTTGCTACCAGTCAAAAATGGGTGCATTTTTTAGACCTTCTGAGAGGGATGCAAAAATGTATTACTATAGAGACATGCTGTGAGCTGGTTGGTTGCTGCCTACGTGTGCCATCATCCATCCTCAGGAAGGTCTTACTGTGGAGACCCTTTGCGCTCATGCTCCACTTCCATGACTGAGCAGTAGCAGTACCAGCTCCATAAGCAACAACTTGAGGAGTCCGGAGTCTCTGACAAGTAGTTTTCTTCAGCCGCCTTCTTAAGAAACCACCAAGCAGCAGCAGCAGTTGGACATGCAGCAGAACCTTAGTCAGCAGGTGGTGGCATACTTGGACTGCACCCTGTCACCCATGATCCAAGATCTCCTGGACTACTGGGCATGCAAACTTCTAGTGTGGCTGCAACTGGCCAAGTTTGCCATGGACATGCTTTCCTGACCAGCCAGTAGTGTAGCATCAGAGCAGGTGTTCAGTGTGGCCGGGGGCATAGTTACCCCTAACCGCCTTTCCTGCCAAATTGTTGAGAGACTAACCTTCATAAAGATGAATCAGGCCTGGATCAACCAGAATTTCGACCAGGACACCGGTGTCTGATGCAACAGAATAGATCATTCTGCCACTAATGATGATACAGTAGTGTGCTGGCACACTGAAATATTGTGCAAAATGGGATGTTACTTCTGGCCACGTGCTGCTGCCACCATTGTGATGCTGCCACCCGCCTGCTGCCTCTACTGCCATTTCTACAAAGGGGCTTCTTGGCCTACTGATATATACATGTTACATTTGCATACCACTAGCTACTACTGTGATCTGCCACCATATTGTGCTGTATGCCACTGCTGCTGCCCCCTCCCCACTGTGTCATGGAGCCACTATTCTCACTGTTGCTGCCACTGCTGCTGCCCCCTCCCCACTGTGTCATGGGGCCACTATTCTCACTGTTGCTGCCACTGCTGCTGTCCCTTCCCCACTGTGTCATGGGGCCCACTATTCTCACTGTTACTGCTGCTGCTGCCCCCCTCCTCACTCTGTCATAAGGCACCATTTTCACTGTTACTGCCACTGCTGTGACCCCCCATCTCCACTCTGTCATGGTGCCACTATTGTCCATGTTTGGCCATGCTTAATCACTATTCATTTTTCCGTTCTTCTGGTCCATCAGAAGAACAGGAAAAAAAAAAAGGATCCTATATTTTGAGCATCGGTAAGACCTCTTTCACACGTTCAGTATTTGTTCTGTACTTGTAAAGCAAAAGCTGGAATGGGTCCAAAACAGAAGAGATGCAAATATGTCCATTATATTTTATCTCTGTTTTGGACCCACTCCTGGTTTTAGCTTACAAATACTGATGAAATACTGATGCAAAATACTGATCAAATATTGACTGTGTGATAGAGGCCTTACAGATGCTTAAAATACAGGATCCATTTTAATTTTAATTTTTTTGGGGGGTGGGGGTGGTTTTTGTTCTGACAGATCAGAAGAGCTGAAAATAAACAGTGATGTGAACACAGCCTTACTGCTGCCACCCTCCCCACTCTGTCATGGGGCAACTACTTGACTCTTGGTGCACTACACAGTTACAGATGTAGCAGGGTTAGCACTCAAACTCTTAACTCAAATTTCTTAAATCATCGTGTTATCTTGAAACAAAAACCATTGAAAAGCAATTGAAGGTGTTTGCTTAGTTCAGATCTCATCTCAGAAAGCATGAGTGTTAACTCTACTACACCCGTACTTCACTCATCTCTAAGTGTAATAATGGGAATCGTGGACTTTTCCTAAATTTTTTCCTGTATAGCACAGCCTCATTTGCGTTTTGTGACTACACTGCATATTTATTTTAGATCTGTGATATTTATTTTATGATTTTATATAGCGCTACTATATTCCTCAGCGCTTTACAGACTTTAGCAGCACGCTGTCCCCAGGGGAACTCACAATCTAAGGTCCCTATCAGTATGTCTTTGGCGTGTGGAAGAGAACCCCGAGGAAACCCACACAAACAAACACAGGGAGAACATACAAACTCCATGATGATGTTGTCCTTGGTCGGACTTGAATCCAGGACCCCAGCACTGAAAGGTACCAGTGTTGTGATTCTTGGCTGCACAATGGTCACGTCTCCACTATATCATGGCAGCCACACGTGGCCGTACCATAACAATCCATTTGTCGCAGAAATGCACCCTCCATTATTTACCGTTAGAAGGAAATATTGTAACTTACCTTTCACAGGACCACTGTCTTGTGCCACAAGGAATTTCAGCCTGGCCATTTTAGTCGGCAATGAGAAAAGTTTCCCACTCTTGGTTTCAGCAGCTACTCTTTGCTGCATGCAATAAGAGTAGACTCTGATAACCTGCAAAAATGAAAAATTCACTTTGTTAAGTATTATAAAGCTAAGTATTAGTGAATTCAGCATTCGGCATGTTTAAACCAAGCTGGGTGTACCCAGGGGGTATGAACTGTGGCCACTTTAGATAAAAGTCATCTGAACTTACCAACTTCTGAAGGATCAGTAAACTATCCAATGTGTATAGAGTTCTCCCGACTCTCCCCTGGCAGCAGACGCTGGGTGAAAGAAGGATTAGGCATGTTCATTTCAACATGGCGATGCTTTGTTCCAGAGATAAGCCACCGCCACGGGTGTCTAGCAGTGGCTAATTTCCCTCCTTCATAGTGGAGTATGAAGGAATATATCTCCTGGATGACTGGGCCGTATAGTGTCATGGCTATCATGGCACATTTCTGATGTTTAACCCTTTCATGCTGCAAACATTTTCACAAATTTGCTATAGTTAAATGATAGTAAACTGAATTATATGTTTTGAAAGTATTCACTTTACACATTGTAAAAACCTCAGCCAGCACTTTATACTGATGGGTGCCTTTATGAAATTTTGCATAAAGGCATACAAATGGTCCAAAGTGTGCGCAGTTTATACATGGCAGTTATTTTTTATTTATTTTTTGAAGAAGAAGAAGATGGAGAACCGCACTCTACTTTGTGTTCTGGTGCCGATCAAGGGCTGCGGGCAGCCAATATACACAAAGTAAAATGGAGGCACACAATTTCCGGTATTTGCAATTTCAAAGGGAAATTTATTTATTCAAATCATGTAGTAGTTTCATCCGTTTGCCCAATATATATCTTAATATGAACCGTATTCTTAAACCGGACGTTTCGGTCGCGCAGGACCTTCATCTGCGGTTTTATCTGTTCCTACTACATGATTTGAATGAATAAATTCCCCTTTGAAATTGCAAATACTGAGAATTGTGTGCCTCCATTATACATGGCAGTTATGCCTACATGCTAATATCTTCACAAATTTAATATAGCATAAACCGTAAAGGAGTTTACTAGGCTCCACATACACCACGCAACAAAAAAAAAAACTTTCATCTGCTACTGGGCAAAAACCATTTGTCTTATACTAAATCAAGTGTGCGGATTACAAAGCCGAAGTCAGAATTGTAACAGGTCACAACATTTTGCTATGCATAAGTATGCCTAAATGAATTAAGCACTTGGAAAGCATTGAATAATCTAGTTGTTCAATCACTTTTATTAGAGAAGTAATCACAAATAGGTAGGACACCATGTCCAGAAACATTGCAGCATATATGACAGAATAAAAATGCAATCAAGCTACACAATGAGAATCATAAGACATGTGCGGAATAACATCCCACAATTTTAGAAATAATTAACTCACTTTTCATATACAAAAAATAAATAAAAAAAGGACAAGACAACAACAACACGAGACACACAAGGGTGAGTACACAAACATGGAGGGTATCCTATCGTGAGACCCCAAAATAATCATTCCAGAGCGTCTGATGAGGTATTTGCCTGAACTAACCATTCATGGAACCCTTGGGACCCTTTAAATAGGAGCCATGGCATCCAAATTTTTAGGTACTTCTGGTCCCAACCTTTATCCTCTGCTGTCAGCTCCTCCATCCTATGTATATTTTCAAACGTCTCCAACCATTCTCCAACCTGTGGGGCATCTCGATATTTCCAGTGCCTCGGCACCACCAAACGGGCCGCTTGAACAAAAAATCTCAGGAGGCCCGGCTTAGCTAAACGAATAGGGCCTGGAACCATTGAGAGCAAAGCACTCTCTAGTGTCCAACGGGTCGTGGAACCTGACATCTTATTATATAGCTCATTCAGTGCAGTCCAAACAGGGACAATTTTGGGGCAATGCCACCAAATATGAGACATCGTACCAACTGCCCCCTCACATCTCCAACACATATTCAAGCAAGTCGGGTAACACCTCCAACACATATTTGAGCAAGTCGGGTAAAAGGAGTGTAGGACATCAGGAGTCCTATACCATCTGGAGAGGATCTTAAAATTTTTCTCCTGCAGCCCGCAACATATGGAGGACTTGTGAGGCAGCGTGAATGCCTTATCTCATTGTTCTGCAGAGAATTCCCTGCCTAGTTCTTTCTCCCATGCCCGTACATAAGGCAAGAAGGAGGGAGGTCCACCCCCCTCCTGGAGCAGCCCGTAGACCAGAGACACCAGATGAGAAGGCGGAGATTTTTGAGTACACAGCACCTCAAAGGATGTTAGATCTCGAGATAAAGAAGCGATCGGACCCAGAGAAGAAATGAAATTTTTGACCCCATTATAATGTATCCAGGCCCCCCTTTCCGTACGTCCCGGGAAAGAATCCGAAGGACAAACATATGTCTTCGTTAATAGTTGAGCATTAAATAATTTTGAACAGAACGAGTTTTACTCTAAAAATTACCTGATCTACATAAAAGTTTGCGTAGTAAACAGTGTATGAAAATGTAATATAATAACAAAATTTCAAAAAGTCTTGTTTTTTCAGTTTAAAAGTCTTACTTGAGCAAGGTCCAGTACTGTTAAAAGTGCTTCAGGCATCTGCTTTTGCGTTTGTGAACGGTCATATTTTCCCGTTGCAAAAACCAGCAGTAGTCCCCCTTCATGTTGGGATTCCAGCAGCCTTGATACCTGTTCTCTATTGTAGAAATATCTTTATGGAACCGCTCTCCATGTTGTCATTTACATGTCCCAAATTGGGTGGGAAAAAGTAAAGATGGGAATGTAAGAAATGTACTGTCAATGACATTCGGCAGCCAAGTTGTTAATATGCTGTAAGCATGTTGTCTACTAATTCAGCATAGTTTGCAGCTCGTATGTTCCCAAGGAAGTTCTGCACTACTAGCACAAATGCATCCCAAGCTACAAGACGCACTCGCTTTGTCAGATTCTTGCGCTAATCCTAAGTAGTGTATTTGCCACATATGTAGAAGAAATTGTCTGGATCGTTAACACATTTGCATTTATCCATCTTAAGTTTCAAAACTGATAGCACTATAACAGATCACTTTATCTAAATCTGTCCTTGCCTTATATACTTACTGTAGACATCAGCCTGAGTGCATCCGGACTGGTCTGGACATGTCCATTGGAATATCTCCAATATAATGCATTAATATTATAACTGAATAGGCTTTGCATGTACTTAACCCTTTAAGGACATCCGCCGTATATGTACGGCCAAAGTCCGGTCCCCAAACATGGCGCCCGCTGGCACGTGCGGCAGGCGCCATAGCTGCCGGGTTTCCGCTATTTTAAATAGCAGAGACCAGCGGCACATGTATGCGATCAGCCATACATTTTCCCTTTCAGATGCCGTGGTCAAATGTGACCACGGCATCTGGGCAGTCCGGAAGCGGAAGTCGCGCACTTCTGCTCCGGTAACAACGTTGCCCGGCTGAGATCAGGGAACCTGTTACATTGATCTAATAGGCTGAAGCCTAAAGCAGGCTTCGGTGCCTATTAGATGACTATACCAATACAGGCTACTAGGTGGCAGCATTGCATTGGTATAATGCAAATAAAGTGTTCAATGGTGTCTATATAGACATCAATGAACACAATAGGCAATCTAATGATTGCCAATTATTGTCACCCAAGGTGACTTAAAAAAAGTAAAAAAAAAAGGTAAAAAACATTTTTGGGCAAATATAAATAAAAAATAAAACTAAACTAAAAGGTCAAATCACCCCACTTGCCTTGAAATAAAAAAAAATAATACTTAAACAATAAAAAAATAAACATCATGGGCATCGCCGCATGTGAAAATGCCCATACTATTAAAATATAACAATATTAATGGAATATGGAAAATGGCATAACGGGGGAAAAAAATGGCCAATTTGCCATTTTTTGTCACTTCAACTACCCAATAATTTTTTTATAAAAAGTGATCAAAAAGTCGCACACACTTCAAATTGGTATCACTGAAAGGAACAGATCGTCCTGCAAAAAATGAGCCCTCACACAGCCCCATACACATAATTACCAAAAAATTCCCTCAAAGGTTTTAATTTTTTTTCAGTATTAAAACACAAGAAAAATTATACAAATAAAGATAACAGGTCACTTTTACCGCATAGTGTACAGTGTAAAAAAATAAATATAAAAACTTTTATCAGAATTGCGTTTTTTCCCAATTCTACCCCATTTGGATTTTTTTTCAGGCTTCCTACTACATGGTATGCAACTGTAAATGGTGCCATTAGAAAGTACAACTTGTCCCGCAAAACATAAGCCCCCATAAGGCTATGTGAATGGAAAAATAAAAAAGTTAGGACTATGGGAATGCGGGGAGTGAAAAATCGAAAACGCAAAAATTGAAAATCCCAGGGTCCTTAAGGGGTTAAAATCTAGACGTGTCAGGCAAATTCTGCATTCATATTTGGAATCAGCGCGCTCATTTTAGTATAAATCACATGTTTTTTTCTCAGTAGCAAAATCATTGTTGCGTGGTGTTATTAATAACTTATCCTCATGCTAGGTAATTAATATTAGATCATTGGTGGCCTGACCCGACACCCCCACGATCAGCTGTTCCCTACTGCCTCCAGTGCTGGAATTGGCATTGTGAACCAAGCCCAACTCCATTGAAAGTGTGGTGGCCATGCCAGGATACTGCGGCTCAGCGCCAATTGAACCCTGGCTATGACACCTAGAATTGTGGGCGTGTTATCATTCTAGCCTCAGCAAAGTGTTAATGCCTTTGATACCATGCACCATACATGTACAGCGGACTTTGTCTCTTTAATGATGTTAGTTGGTGACTTCAGATGACTTTTATCTAGTGTGGCCTCCGTTCACACCCCGCGGGCACACCCAGCTTGGTTTAAACATGCTGAATGCTGTTGTTTCAGACATCAGAAATCCAGGGCTAAAGTCTGTGATCGGTGATAATGCTGATTGCAGACATTTAACCCCTCAGAGGCCATGGTCAGATGACAATGGCATGTGAGAGGTAAAAAACCTGGCAGCACTGCACTCCTGGGACCGGAACACCTTAGCCTTACTGAAGGTGTTTCTTAGTAGTAATAGGCCTGAGTCTCTACAGGGCTACTTGGCCTATTACAGGTATATTCCAATGCATGTCTGCAGGTGAAAGCACTACATTCATTAATGTATTAAATAACATAAGGCCTCCTGCACATGAACATGTGCTTCCCGTAGCCGTATTACGGACCGCATTTGCGGATCTGCAATACACGGGCACCGTTCCGTGTGCATTTCGCATCACGGATGCGGACCCATTCACTTCAATGGGTCCGCAAATCCGGAGATGCGAAATGATGCGGAACGGAAGCACGGAACGGAACCCTACGAAAGCACTACGGAGCACTTCCGTTCTCTGCAAAAAGATAGAACATGTCCAATCTTTTTACGGAACGGCCAGATCGCGGACCCATTAAAGTGAATGGGTCCGCGATCCGCTACGGCTGCCCCACGGATGATGTTCGTGCATTGCGGGCCGCAGCACGGCCTTAGGCCTCATGCACACGGCAGTTGGGCGGCCATGGCCGTATTGCGGTCCGCAAACGGCGAGTCGGCAATCCACGGCCGCCAACCACTTGAATGGGTCCGCACTTCCGGAACATGCGGAACGGAGTCACGGAACGGAACACCGGAAGCACTACAGAGTGCTTCCGTGGTGTTTCTTTTTGTGGTTCCGCAGCGCAAACAAATATGACATGTCATATTTTTTTGCCGTGCGAACATACCACGGACCCATTCAAGTTGAATGTGTCCGGCCCGCTGCATGGATGTTGCCCGTGCATTGGAGACCGCAATTGCGGTCCCCAATGCACGGAACGGCCGCACATCCGAGCCGCCGTTTTGGCCGCTTGGATGCGGACCCATTCACTTAAATGGGGCTGCAAAAGATGCGGACAGCACTCCGTGTGCTGTACGCATCCGTTGCTCCGTTCAGTGGCCCCGCAAAATAAAATAGAACATGTCCTATTCTTGTCCGTTTTGTGGACAAGAATAGGCATTTCTACAATGGGCCACCCGTTCCGTTCCGCAAATTGCGGAGGGCACACGAGCGGCTTCCGTTTTTTGCAAAAAACGGCACGGTCGTGTGCATGAGGCCTAATAGAGGCAAAGACAATATGATTATAGCAAGATCATCTCCCCTAGTGGGGCTAAAAAAATAAATAAATAAAAAATGTTTTTAAAAAAATATAAAAATTCTAAGCATCTCCTTTTCCCCCAAATTAAAATAAACAATAAAAAATAAACATCATAGGCATCACTGCATCCCAAAATGCCTGTACTATTAAAATGGGACGACAAATGGCTAATAGGGACAAATAATCTAAAATCAAAAGGGCTGATTTGCTGTTTTTTCATCGCTTTACCTCTACCACAAAAATATTTTATAAAAAGTAATCAAAAATTCATACACATCCCATAGGAAATGTCATAAAAACCAAACCCACAAACCCATAAAACTGTGGCAGAATTTAGTTGTTGTTTTTTATTTCACTCATTTGGAATCTTTTCAAGCTTCCAATTACATTGTATGCAACCAATGGTGCCATTAGAGAGTACAACTTGTTCTGCAAAACACAATCCTTCATACATGTCTGTGAACGGAAGGGGGAATTTATCACTATCACGTGTTTGTTAGTTTTAAGATTGGAGTTGCTATGCTTCTTTGCACCTAGTTTATGACCGTAGCGCATGTTCACATCATATGTCATGCCGACTCATCTCTTTCACAAAATGTGCTTCTTATGGACTCAATCCCGGTGTCCTATCGGCGTGCCCGACGTCTCGCTTCACACATCTAATCCCTGTATTTCCCATGTACTGTATATGGAGATGATTGATTTGGTCACAACCTTACTTTGCTCTCTATCTCCACTGGTGTTAGGCCCCTTTCACACGGGCAAGATTTCCGCGCTGTTGCAATGCGTGAGGTGAACGCATTGCACCGCACCGAATCCGGACCCACTCATTTCTATGGGGCTGTGCCCCATAGAAGTGAGTAGGGCTGCGTGAAAATCGTAAGCATCCACAAGCAAGTGCGGATGCGGTGCGATTTTCACGCACGGTTGCTAGGAGACGATCAGGATGGAGACCCGATCATTATTATATTATATTATATGCTTATAAGGGAAAATAATAGCATTCTTAATACAGAATGCATAGTACAATAGGGCTGGAGGGGTTAAAAAAAACCCCAAAAAATTATTTAACTCACCTTAATCCACTTGTTCGCGCAGCCTGGCTTCTCTTCTGTCTTCTTCTTTGCTGTGCACAGGAAAAGGTCCTGTGGTGACATCACTGCGCTCATCACATGGTCTGTCACATGATCCATCACATGGTAAAAAATGTGATGAGCGCAGTGACGTCATTAAAGGTCCTATTCCTCAAAGATGAAGACAGAAGAGAAGCCGGGCTGCGCGAACAAGTGGATGAGGTGAGTTAAATTTTATTTTATTTTTTTAACCCCTCCAGCCCTATTGTACTATGCATTCTGTATTAAGAATGCTATTATTTTCCCTTATAACCATGTTATAGGGGGAAAATAATAAAATCTACACAACACCTAACCCAAACGTTCGGGTTTGGGTACCAAACATGCCGATTTTTGTCACGTGCGTGCAAAATGCATTACAATGTTTTGCACTAGCGTGAAAAAATTGCACATTTTCCCGCGACGCACCCGAAAGAGGCCTAAGGGGTACTGTCATGCGTCCTTGCTCTCTTTTTGTTTGGTGGGGCAGGGATGTACATTGGTGCTCTAATTTCCATATATTATTATTTTCATTTTCTATTATTTGTTTTTGGGTAATAATCTATATACTTCTATATAGATTACTATCCTGTGTAGATCTTTTGGTCTGTCTTATGACACACATTGAATTTGCTTCTCACCAGGTTGGCTATGGGTTTAGGTATCAGAGACTTTCTGACCATATATGCTAAGCAGGAACCGGCTTAGCTACTATCTCAATAGGAGATCTCTTTGAAACATAGAGTATTTTATTTGAATTATTTGCCTAATTTGTAGTGTTTTACTTCCAGGTCACCGGTATCAACTCACTTCTGGGTCGCTGGTATTTATACCACCAGGAGCATGCCAGTTTACTTATACCCAATGAAGGCGACCCCTGCTGCCAAAAGGTGTCATATTTTTATTCACTGCACTTTTATTATATTTAATACATTTTTAAAGTTTCATCCAGTTCAGTGCCCCGTGAATCCTTTTCTCTAGCATCCTGATTACAATCTGGTCTTATGATTTCCTTAGTAAGTGTTATGATGTCACTATTGTGTCTTATGACATCATTTGGAAGTATTTTGATGTCACTATCATATTGTTTATCATAAGCCTTATGACGTCACAATTATGTTTTATGATGTCACAATCATGGGTGCTGTCATATTCAAGTCTCATGATGTCATCATCATGTCACATTAATGCTTTCTAATCAATTCATAGTCACATGACTTATGATGTCACTATAGTGAATTATAATGTGATAGTCATTTATTATGATATTCATCTTTTAATATCATAATCAAGATTTCTGATGTTGTGAGGGAAGGCATAAGGGCACCCATTATCTAGATGTGTTCATTATAACAAAATCTTACAATCATTTTGTAGTTATGTCCTAATCATGTCTTAGTATTTCATAATCAAGTATTATGATGTCACTAAGTTTTATTATGTCATAGTACTTTTTTTGATGGCATGGTCATTTATTATGTCATAGATATAATGTTGCAGTCATTTATTATATGACATTACAATTATGTCTCATGATGCCATATTCATGTCTTATGATATCTATTAGGTCAAGTCTAATGATGTCATATTCAAGCTGTCTGGTTCCATGATCAATGTCAATCCTTATGATGTCACAGTCTTGCCTTTTGATTTCATAATCATTTCTTGGTATATTCCAATCAAGTCTTATGATGTTACTGTCAGGTGTAATCATGTTATCATAATAATATATTACGGTGTCAAAATCTGTCTTACACAAATGTCTTACAATGTCAGTCATGTCTTGAATAAAGAGTCCTGCAGTAATTCCTGGCAGAAGGACAGCTTTGCTATGTGAGCTACTCAAACATACTTGTTTACAACACAGTTACTTTCTCAAACTGTCTCACGGTGTTCATTCTTTCTGTCTTCATTTAAAGGGGCTGTGCAGCATTTAAACATGGCCGCTTTCTTCCAAAAACAGCATCACACCTATCCATTTTGCATCTGTTATTACAACTCGGCTCCATTGATGTTAATTTGGAAGAGTCATTCACCGATCCATTGCAAAAAAACAAGCACTACTATATTTTGGCGCTCCAAAACCCAGTCACGGCAAACTTGAGTGTCAAACTTCTTTTATTCCAGTCATTTAGTCTCATCTACCTCAACCCATTCCCCTTTCTCTCCGCCCCCCCCCCCCTTCTCTGCATACCAGCGGTCACATGTCCCAATCCAAGACATGTGACCTCATTATGCGATCATATGACCTAGGTCCTTAAAGGGAACCTGTCATCTGGATTTTGTGTATAGAGCTGAGGACATGGGCTGCTAGATGGCCGCTAGCACATCCGCAATACCCAGTCCCCATAGCTCTGTGTGCTTTTATTGTGTAAAAAAAAACTGATTTGATACATATGCAAATTACCCTGAGATGAGTCAGAGCTTGAAAATATGACTCTTCTCTGTTCACACAAGTAAGATATTACACTTTTATGTTAATTTGCATAACAGACGGGAAGTACAAAATTAAAAGTGTAATTGATATGTTTAGGGTAACACATTGAACATTTAGAAACGCTCAGTGAGGGTAGCATAGTAGAGGTGACAGGTTCCCTTTAACCCAGACCGAAGGTCCTTTTAAATGCCCCAAAAATTTATATATTGTTAATAAAACATATAGCTACAAGATTTGAATACAATTACACATTAAAACATTTTTAATTGAGCAAATGCATTTTAAACTGTATGCTTTGAATCATTGTCCATGAAAAAACTAGGGGTGTTTCCTGAATACCAACCCCACCCCCTCATGCGGTTTTCTGGCGTTTTTTTTACACTATATATACCCCCTTATGTACCTTAAGTTTGTATCCAGTTATCCAACCTGAGGAAGGGGATCTTAATTCCCCGAAACGCGTTGTTTTTAAAAAATAACCTTTTTATTGGAATAAAAGAAGGTTGAGACTCAAGTTTGCCGTGACTAGGTTTTGGAGCGCCGAAAAGCAGAATCTCTCTTTCCCTTCATGCAACGACCAGTGTAGAGGGACCGGACATCCTTCTACATTGGATCCTCATCCTGCGCCTGCACACCCAAAAGGCAATCAAGCCTTGTTTGATATGACTTCAGTAAAGTTGTGCCTACTATAGCACAACCCTAAAAGGTGAGCCTCTAATCACAAAGCATTTCTGTCCTGTCCATAAACTAGGACATACTACCGTATTGTGCGCTATTTTCTTGAGCCCTAGGCATGTCCACTCCGCATTGAATCTACTATATTTTGTGTCACTCCTATTACCCCCCCTATTGTAGCTCTTGTGAGCGGGGCTGTCATACCTATCTTTTGAATTGTCGATTGCTGTGTAATGTGTACATTTGTTCACATACCGTATGTACCCTATGATTTGTAAAGTGCTGTGGAATATGTTGGCACAATATAAGTAATGATTTTTATTAATGATAATAATGCTGAGAGATGTAATGTGAGGACCAGTGGCGGATTATAATTGGGGCATTTGGGTCTGTGGCCCCGGGCCCGGCATCACGGGGGGGCCCAACGCCGACCCAAACGCCCACAAACAGGAGAACATAGTTCCCTGCCCTGCCGCCGTCCGCCGATCACCGCCAGAGGCTTCAGGCCTAGTAGGCCTGAAGCCTATGCGGTAGTAAAATCCCGACACAGGAGGGCGTGATGACATCATCGCGCCATGCCTGTGCCCGGACGCAGCACACTGACGTGTGTGCAGCGTGCCTGGCGCCTGCACCATTTACGAGTGAGCGCCGACTGGGACACAGGTAAGTATTAGCTTTTATTTTTTTATTTTTTGTGTGCCAACTTTGGGGCACATTACTGAAGGGACAGTGGGGTGCAAACTACTAGTGTGGGGGACAATTAATACTGTGGGGGCAAATTAGTCTGGTGGAAATTACTATATGGGGGCAGTGTGGTGGAAATTACTATATGGGGGCAGTGTGGTGGAAATTACTATATGGGGCAGTGTGGTGGAAATTACTATATGGGGCAGTGTGGGGGAAATTACTATGTGGGGCAGTGTGGGGGAAATTACTATGTGGGGCAGTGTGGGGGAAATTACTGTATGGGGCAGTGTGGTAGAAATTACTATATGGGGCAGTGTGGTGGAAATTACTATATGGGGCAGTGTGGGGGAAATTACTGTATGGGGCAGTGTGGTAGAAATTACTGTATGGGGCAGTGTGGGGGAAATTACTATATGGGAGCAGTGTGGTGGAAATTACAGTATGGGGATAGTGTGGGGGAAATAACGATATGGGGCAGTGTGGGGGTGTTTCTATTAGGGGACATTATTTTTGGGGACACTATACAGCCATTATTACCTGGAGCACAATATAAGATGTTATTATTACACGGGGTACTCTAGGGGACATTATAATTGCTGTAGACGCTTTAGGGACCTTTGGGGTAATTTATCAAACTGATGTAAAGTAGAACTGGGTTAGTTACCCATTGCAACAGATTTCACCTTTCATTTCTGATAGCTCCTTTGGAAAATGAAAGGTGGAATCTGATTGGTTGCTATGTTGTACTTTACACCAGTTTGATAAATGACCCCAATTATGAGAACTCTAACATGTCTGTGTAACAAAATCTGTAGAGACGAGATGCGGCTGAAAGAATTAGTCATGGCGGTCTGGGTCAAACGGAGGAGAAGAGGAAAGAGAAGGTTTATATAACAGGGGATGTCACTGGATGTAACAGGTATGTGGTGCTGTATTCCCCTATATGTAGAGCTGGCCCACTACTGTGACCTACGTCTCATCTTCTCATTCAAGTCTTTTTTTATCACAATCATATGTATTTTTTAAATTTGACAACAATTTTTTTTTATTTGTCACCTGCAGTCCTATGTAACAGCCTAGATAACAGTGATAACTTTCTGTGTACAGATAATGTAGTAGATGTTCCATGCAGTCCTATGTAACACCCCACATAACACAATAGTTCACTGTGTTATGTGGGGTGTTACATAGGACTGCAGGTAACATCTATGACATCTGTAGTCAGAGAATTATGAGATGGTAGGGGTCAGACTCTTGGCACCCCTAATCAGCTGTTTGAGGAGACCGCGATGTCTCAGTGAGCGCCGCAGCCTATTTGCTCCTTACCAAGCTCAGCTCTGTCCATTTGATAGCCCTGCGCTTAGTATTACAGCTCAGACCCAATCACTCAGATGGGACAAAGCTGCACCTAGACCATGTGAACGATGTCATATGGCCTAGGAAGAGACTTTGGCGCTTACGAAGAACCGTAGCCTCTTCATACAGAAAATAAATAAGAATAAAATGGAGGGGGGGGGGGGAGTGAATTGGGAAGACAGCCCGGGCCTATCATGCACTTAATCCGCCCCTAGTGAGGACCTTCTGATTGTCTACTAGTCATAGCTGATGACCGGTTAAACATGTTTTTGGGCATGTTGCCTACGAGGCAAAAGACATGCAAGTAAAATGTGCATTTAAAATAACATTAATATACTGTACATTTCTTAAAAATATAAGCCAAAATTGCTGTCAATTGTCAAAGTAACATATACAATAAAGGGGATTACTACATGTAATATAAGGGCAAGTCTAATAATACTACTACTATAGCAATTGCAATAATTCTATAGTTTTCTTTTTAGCACACAAAACTTTACAATTAGGGGAAGCAGAAAACAAAAATGTTCAAATCATTATACACAAATACGGTATGAACAAAAACATCTACTGATAATGAAACAGAAGGTGAAAGAACCCTGCCTGGTTCAGCTAAAGTTGTCTCACCATGCTGGAGCTGACACTGTCTATCTCCTGCTTCCCAAGGAAGCCCTCTGTGATCTTGATTATGTTGGGAAAAGCATTACGGAAGGTTGACACATATCCTTGAAGACTAAATTCAGTCGTAGTCCACTTAACATCAGCGGGGTCCATTTTTCCAGGTTGCTGTAATGTATGCACAGGTCATGCTCTGTGAAAAAAATGCGAGCAGGAAGTCTTAAAAAAAAAAATATATAAAACCTGCAAATAGGCGGAGTTCTCTTTGTTTTAACCCCTTTCTGTCTTGAGACTGAAACAGCACATAACATTGTTTTATCTTTAGAAAATCGGAATTCAGAAATGATTTTATAAAATCTTTAGCTATTAACTCTTTCAGGGAACCTGCTATAGAGATAGACAAGTGCAGAACAAATCTGGTTCCTATTGGTTCCTGTTTATATTATGTCTAGGTCCATGAAACAGAAATGACTCTCTTAGATTAGAGATCCATCTATATAAAGTCACTTCAAATGTAGAATTATTCCAATTCACCGGTTCTGATCTATTTTACTGCTGAAAGAGTGCGGCTGCATTTGTGTTGGTTTGTTTATGAGTTGTAATTACAGTAGATTCGCTCCTAACAAGCTTTATTCACTTTGACAAAAGGTGCTAAGGCTAAGTTCAAATAAAATTTGAGCTCTTCTTTAACCCTAACCAAATGTTTGCTTATACAGTTCCTCTCAGTGTATTGCTGGGATGGCACGGGCAGCAGGAGCGGGCACCGCAAACTACACACAGAGCATCGACTCAAGGAGCATATTATCCTTCCTCGCCGCCCGCCTGGCTGAAGAATGGTCATCTGCCCTGCTGACAGCAAGTGCAGTGGCACTAGTGAGTGCAGCCCCCGGCCCAGACTGAAGGACTGCTCCTGACCAGGGAGGGAGGGGGGCTTATAGACACACTGTCCTCTATGAGCCTCCCACCCCCGAGTCCTCTATGAGCCCCCCAACCCCTAATGTCCCCCTCATTCCCCCATAATCCCCAGTGGGGGAAGAATAGGAGGAAAGCACACTGTCCTGAGCATTTTGGGGGGCATTAGGGGTGGGAGGGGCTTGTAGAGGACTCGGGGTGGGGAGGCTCATAGAGGACAGTGTACCGGGCATTTGGGGGGCATTAGGGGTTGGATAACCCCTCTAACTCCTTGCTGCTGATGCTGAGTGTGCACACTCAGCATCAGCAGCAAGGAGTTAAAGGGGTTTGAGCAGTGGCATACTGCAACCATTTCGGGTAAGAGAAGTGATGACAAAATGGCGCTGGTAGCAAAGGGGTTCAATATGTGGGGGATGGCCTACGTCTGGCTTTAGCACAGTGGACACAGGCAGGAGGAGCGATGTGTATGCGGGCTTCTGCCCTGCACTCGTTCAGCTGTGCTCGCATACATATCGCGCCCTGTGTCCACTGTCCTGTGCCCAATCTGCTAAAGCCTGACACAGCCCATCTATGCCTGGCTTTACCAAAGCAGACAGTCAGGAGTAGTTATGTGATCATATTTATTGTATGTATGTGTGTTTCTGTCCCTGTGTCTGTGTTTGTGTCACCATCACCATGCCCACAGTGTTCCTATGTCTTGACGCAGCTGCATCAGGACGTTCTGTGCGGGCAAGAGAAAGAAGAAGGAAGAGGAGGCAGAGATGCCAGCATGGAGTCCGTGGGAGAGGCACAGGGAGGCACACTAAGGACACAGGTAACACTACCACATGGTCTACACTAGTGTTATCTGTGGTTTTACATAGGACTGCAGGTAACTACCACATTATCAGCACTAGTGCTATCTGTGGTTTTACATAGGACTGCAGGTAACACTACTACATTTTCGGTAATCAGAGAGCCATCACTGTGTTATTTGTGGTGTTACAAAGGACTACAGGTGACATCTACTACATTATCTGTATTCAGAGAGTTATCACTGTGTTATTTGTAATGTTACATAGGACTGCAGATAAAACTTTTATGGAATATCCACAGGAACCCCATAGATTCAGATACCACAGGGCTTTGTTTCTACGGCATTCCCTTTGCCGCAAAACTGACCTGTGCCCTTCATTCTCTGGGTCAGTATGAATACTTACGAACGTAATTTGATGTATTATTTTGGCCAAATAAGGCCAATTTGTTATATGTATTATTTATGATCACATGCATTGTTCGTTCACTGTATATTCACTGTATTATGTTCAATTGATGTTAATCTATTTTTGATTGATGCCCTTATTTAAAGTGTGTCTGTAACACATGTGCACTGTGCTTGATAAAGACAGCAACAAGCTGTTGAAACGTCGCCTGATTTTGGGTCCAATAAACCTTCCACTTTTGAATTGATCTGGAGTGCTGCTGGCTATTTTTCATTTCTACTACATTGGACCAAGGTGCTGGTCCACACTGGCCGGACGTGCACCCCCTGCTTATACAGTGTGCTGCTTCCTCACTTTCTTCAAATTACTTACGAACGTATGTATACATTTCTTTATTGGCAAATGGGGGTGTGGCAGGGGAGGAGCCAGGACAGGAGGTGGGATGGGCCAGGGGTAGGTGGTGGGCCCAATTCAGATTCTTGCTATGTGGCCCAATCATTTCTATGTACGCCCCTGCATATGACGTAATAGTACATCATAGTGGGAGTTGACTTCCCGTAATTTGATGTACTATTACATCATGCTGATCAGGCAAGCACCGCTCCGGTGCCCCCCCGATCAATGCGGGGGCCCAACAGTCACTGATAGCCAGGCCCCTGCTGTATCCACCAGCATCTCTGTAAAAGCTGATGCCTGCAGATTAACACTTTCTAGCGCTGACTGCAGCATAGAAGGTGTTTGTGGTGGATGAGGATCTCCATCGGGTCCCCGCGCTGTGGTGACGGGGACCCAATGGGTGCCTGAGAAATTCAGCCCCAGGCATATTATGTATTGTCGCATTCGTAATGACCAGCTCTATAAATATATCACATAATCTACCCCGTCAGATAAACACCATAAAAAAAAACTGCCAAAAAAAGCAATTTTTTTGTCACTTTACATCACAAAAAGTGGAGCAACAAGCGATCAAAAAGGCGTATGCCTCCCAAAATAGTACCAATCAAACCGTCACTTCATCTAGCAAAAAATTAGAATAATCGGCCAAAAAATTTAAAACTATGGCTCTCAGAATATGGAGACACTAAAACATAATTTTTTTCATTTCAAAAATGCTTTTATTGTGTGAAAATAAAAAAAGAAATAAAAAAGTAGACATATTAGGTAGCGCCACATCTGTAACGACCAGCTGTAAAAAAATATCACATGACTTAACCCCTCAAGTAAACACCGTAAACAAAATAAAGACTGTGCCAAAAAAGCTATTTTTTGTCACCTTACAGCACAAAAGGTATAATACCAAGCGATCAAAACGTCATATGCCCCCCAAAACAGTGCCAATCAAATCGTCACCTCATCCTGCAAAAAATGATCCCCTACATAAAACAATCACTCAAAAAAAAAATATATATATGGCTCCCAGAATATGGAGACAATAAAAAAATGAATTATCTTTCAAAACTGCTTTATTATGTAAAACTGAAACAAATAAAGTAGACATATTTGTTATCATCGCGTCCCTAACAACCTACATGATCTAACCTATCAGATGAACATTGTAAAAAAAACAAAAAATAAAAACTGTGCCAGAACAGCAATTTTTTTGTTACCTTGCCTCACAAAAAGCGTAATATAGATCGATCAAAAATCATATGTACCCCAAAATATCAATAAAACTCTCACCTTATCCCGTAGTTTCCAAAATGGAGTCACTTTTTGGCAGTTTCTACTGTAGGGGTGCATCAGTGAGGCTTCAAATGGGACATGGTGTCTAAAAATCAGTCCAGCAAAATCTGCCTTCCAAAAAATATGCAGCGTTCCTTTTCTTATGTGCCTTGCCGTGTGCCCATACAGCAGTTTACGACCACATATAGGGTGTTTCTGTAAACCGCAGAATCAGGGTAATAAATATTGAGTTTTGTTTGGCTGTGGAATTTTCCTTTAATTCATGTGGACTACCTAAAGGGTTAACTTTGTAAAATCAGTTTTGAATAACTTGAGGGGTGTTGTTTCAAAAATGGGGTCATTTATTGTTGGTTTCTACTATGTAATCCCTACAAAGTGACTTCAGAACTGAACTGGTCCTTAAAAAGTGGGTTTTGGAAATTCTTAAAAATTTTAAGAATTGCTTCTAAAACTCTAAGCCTTCTAATGTCCAAAAAAATTTAATTACATTTTCAAAATGATGTTAACATAAAGCAGACATATGGAGAATGTTAAGTTATAAATATTGTAGGGATTTCCCAAATGGTAGCCTTCAGATAAATACACAGTAGCTTTTTAGTGGTGGAAATCAAAGTAATAAATGTCTTTTATTGTTGGCACACCACAATTCAACAGGCGGTAGTGGTCAGCTTACTTTAGCTGACACTTAAAGAAAAACAATTCGGTCTTGAATCTGAACAATCACATAGAAAGTTTTAGGGCACAATACCGTACTCGCCGCGGAGTGGATTGGAACCTTGCTTTGTCCTTTGTCTCTCTGCAGAGACCCTCTGGTTTTCACTCGGCTCCAAAAACACACAGCTACACAGAGCTCCATCAGCCAGGTAATCAACATCCCTGACCCTGCTGGCTGACTTTTTGTAAGCCCGTCAAAACCCGGCCTGGACCATGGGGAACAGCCGTTTTTGAGTTTTTCGCGGAACATACAAACATACATACATACACACATATATACATACATATATATGTCCTTTTTTATATATTTATAGATATAAAGAAGGACGTATGTATGTATGTATGTGTGTGTGTGTGTGTGTTCAGTAATCACTCTTAAAAGCAACCATCGATTTCAACAAAACTTGGTATACACAACCCTTGCTACCTTGAAAAAAATATTGTGGGGGTCACAGCTCTCTAGCATGTACCGTTCCTGAGATATTCCCAAAAAATGCTAATACATCACATGACATACATTAGCCAATAGAAGCCTGCAGGTCTTTCTCTTCATATCCCAACTGCCATACACATGGTCACATGTCCCTTATCAGCCAATAGAAGCTTGCAGGTCCTTAGTCTCCACATACACACAGTATAACCTAGCCATTTTTCTTCACTGCTGCAGGTCAGCTTTAAAGGGGCATGGCGCTATGGATGACACTGTTAGGCCCCTTTCACACGGGCGAGTTTTCCGTGCGGGTGCGATCCGTGCGGCGAACGTATGGCACCCGCACTAAATCCTGACCCGTTCATTTCTATGGGGCTGTGCACATGAGCGATGTTTTTAACGCATCACTTGTGCGTTCAGTTGAAATCGCAGCATGCTCTATATTTTCCGATTTTGACGTGACGCAGGCCCCATAGAAGTGAATGGGGTGTGTGAAAATCGGATGGCATCCGCAAGCAAGTACGGATGCCGTGCGATTTGCACGCATGGTTGCTAGGAGACCATCGGGATGGAGACCCGATCATTATTATTTTCCCTTATAACATGGTTATAAGGGAAAATAATAGCATTCTGAATACAGAATGCATAGTAAACCAGCGCTAGAGGGGTTACAAAAAATAAAAAATAATTTAACTCACCTTAGTCCACTTGCTCGCGAAGCTGGCATCTCCTTGTGTCTCCGCTGCTGATGAACAGGACCTGGGGTGAGCTACTCCATTAAATAGAGCTTAAGGACCTTCGATGACGTCACTCCGGTCATCACATGGTCTTTTACCATGGTGAATCACCATGGTAAAAGATCATGTGACGTACCATGTGATGACCGGAGTGACGTCATCGAAGGTCCTTAACCTGTATTTAATGGAGCAGCTCATCCCAGGTCCTGTTCATCAGCAGCGGAGACACAAGGAGATGCCGGGCTTCGCGATCGAGTGGACTAAGGTGAGTTAAATTTTTTTTTATTTTTTTTTAACCCCTCTAGCGCTGGTTTACTATGCGTTCTGTATTCAGAATGCTATTATTTTCCCTTATAACCATGTTATAAGGGAAAATAATACAATCTTCAGAACATCAATCCCAAGCCCGAACTTCTATGAAGAAGTTCGGGTTTGGGTACCAAACATGCGCGATTTTTCTCACGCGAGTGCAACGCATGACAATGTTTTGCACTTGCGCAGAAAAAATCGCGCATTTTCCCGCAACGCACCCGGCTCTTATCCGGGCAAAAAAACTCACGCCCGTGTGAAAGAGGCCTTAAGGGAGCGGAGTGCTGTGGAGGTCACAGTTCAGAGACAGGTAGGGTGGCCATTCAGGGCATCCTAAAAATAAGGACTTAAAAACCCCAGGTCCCGCTAAGCCACGCCCCCTCCCACTCCGCAGCCGACGGGGATTGAAAAAATGAAGGTAAAAATCAACTTCTGTCAGCTGCAGTGGATCAAGGGAGGGGGACTTTCTCCCTGCAGCTCATGCTCAGATAGCACAGTGCTGCTGTCTCAGAGTGAGCTGTTCAAACTAACATCCCTGTGTCCGTCCAGACCCTGCGCCGGACGGAGGACAGGGAGTCTGAAAGCCAGACTGTCCGGCCTAAAACCGGACCTCTGGCCACCATAGGGGCAGGCTGCTGTGGAGGTCACAGTTAAGGGGACCGTCTGGTATGGAGCTCAGTATTAAGGGGCAGATTGCTGTAGAGGCCACTGTTAAGGGAAATCACTGTAAGGGTCCATTCACACATCTGTGTGTGTTTTGCGGATTTACGGGTCCGCAAAACACGGACACCGGCAATGTGAGTTCCACATTTTGCAGACCGCACATCGCCGGCACTTAATAGAAAATGCCTATTCTTGTCCGCAATTGCAGACAAGAATAGGACATGTTCTATTTTTTTCGGGATCGGAATTGCAGACCAGGAAGTGCGGGTCCGCATTTCCGGATCTGGGCAGCACATCGTGTGGCCCCATAGAAATGAATGCGCCCACAATTCCATTCTGCAAAATGCGGAACGGAATTGCGGACGTGTGAATGGAGCCTTAAGGAGATGGGGTACTGTGGAGGTCACTAATGAAGGGGCAACTGCTGTGGAGGTCACTGTTAAAGGGGAAGGCTGCTGTGAAGGTCACTGTTAAGGGGGCAGGATGCTGTCGAGGTCACTGTTAAAAGGGCGTGATGCTGTCGAGGTCACTGATAAGGGGACGGGCATTGTGGAGGTCTCTGTTAAGGGGGACACGGAACTGTGGAGGTAACAGTTAAGGGGACAATCCGCTATGGAGGTCAGTGTAACGAGGCGGGGTGCTGTAGAGGTCACTGTTAAGGGGGCGGGCAGGCACTGTGGAGGTCTCTGGTAAGGGGCCAGGGAACTGTGGAGGTCACAGTTAAGGGGACGGTCCGCTATGGAGGTCAGTGTTAAGGGGCGGGGTGCTGTAGAGGTCACTGTTAAGGGGGATACTGTCGATATCTTTTAATGACATACACAAACATTAAATAGATGAAATATACCTGTGCGAAGCCGGGTTCTTCTGTTAGGATATGAGATAACATACTGTATGTAGCAATGTACTTGAAATATGGGAAGAGGAGGGAGACTTCGACACCAGACTCTGCCACAACCATACTTTCAAAGAAGATCCTGTACAAATGTAAAATTCTGTAATTGTTCTTCCACAGTGGAGGGTCCAAATAAAGTGACCAACTGTTAACTTGGTCTATGGATAATGCTATATAATAAGAGGGTAAATTTGGAATATTTAAGCCTCCAGAACAAAAGGGCGATTACCTCTGGGTTTGTGCCCCAAATGAAATTAAGCAAACATTAACTAACTGGTTTGGCATTGGGCTAAACTCTAAGGGCATTATGCTGGCACTCCCCTGGTATTCAACTTTTAACCCCTGTACAGGTATCTGGACTTCACTGCAGGGGGGTAACCAGACCGCTACCTCCTGAGATAGTTCCAGTATAGGTGACAGCTGACCCACTGAGGTCAGGGACTCTGGTGTGTTACCACCAAGAGCTTAGAATAACATGAACAAAAGATGTACCAAAACCGCAGGTATAGTTTGAACAGTCACTTAGGCTAATTCTGGTTTTGAAGTTCAGGCAGAACACTGGAAGTGTAGATGAATGCAGACACAGGATAGACTGGCAGGCAGGATAGTAGTGCAGTGTTTGGCAGGAATACAGACTAAGCAGACAGACTGGGTAAACTAAACACAAACAAAACTAAGCTTGACTAGAAAGCACAGGAATACACAGGCAGGATGGGGCAGGCTAGGAGTAGACCAGGAACACAAACAGGATATAACACAGTATAAATGCAGATAAATTCCACCTTCAGCACTATACTTCATAACACCTTTGCTAGTCACCAGGGAACCTAAAGCTCAGGCAGCCTCCAGCAGGAGAGAGTGAATTAAATACCTAAGGATCAGTGTCGGACTGGGGTACCTAGGGTCCACCAGTGTAACTGATTCTAGGGGCCCACCTTAGGGCTCCTGCACACAAACTTATTTTTTTTCCATGTCCGTACCGTTCCCTTCACTTCAAAATGACTCTGTGTGCATGCTGTGTTTGTATGTCTGCATGGCCATTCTGGAAAATGATAGAACATGTCCTATTATCGTCCACATTACAGACAAGGATAGGACTGTTCTATTAGAGGCCGGCTGTTCTGTTCTGCATAATGTGGGATGCACACACCCGGTATCCATGTTTTGCAATTTACGGACAGTGATAACAGAAATATTAAAGATGAAGTATGGTAGCAGAAATTCACAGCAAAATGCACATACATGTGGCAGAATTTACACATACAGTCATGTGAAAAAATTAGGGCACCCTTTGAAAGCATGTGGTTTTTTGTAACATTTTTAATAAAAGGTTATTTCATCTCCGTTTCAACAATACAGAGAGATTAAAGTAATCCAACTAAACAAAGAAAACTGAAGAAAAGTCTTTTCAAGATCTTCTGTAAATGTCATTCTACAAAAATGCCTATTCTAACTGAGGAAAAAGATAGGACACCCTCACATGTATTCCCTCTTAAATTGGCTCAGATCTCACACAGGTATATCACACCAGGTGCACATAATTAGTAGATCGTTACTCTGCATGTTGAATGAGGCTTGCCCTATTTAAACCTCAGACATTTAGTTTGGTGTGCTCCTGACTGTTGAAGTGAGAGTGAGCACCATGGTGAGAGCAAAAGAGCTGTCAGAGGACTTCAGAAAAAAGATTGTAGCAGCCTATGAGTCTGGGAAGGGATTTAAAAAGATCTCAAAAGATTTTGAAATCAGCCATTCCACTGTCCGGAAGATAGTCTACAAGTGGAGGGCTTTCAAAACAACTGCCAACATGCCCAGGACTGGTCGCCCCAGCAAGTTCACCCCAAGAGCAGACCGCAAGATGCTAAAAGAGGTCTCCAAAAACCCTAAAGTGTCATCTCGAGAACTACAGCAGGCTCTGGCTACTGTTGATGTAGAAGTACATGCCTCTACAATCAGAAAGAGACTGTACAAGTTTAACTTGCATGGGAGGTGTGCAAGGAGGAAACCTTTGCTTTCCAAGAGAAACATCGAGGCCAGACTGACATTTGCCAGAGATAAAGTTGACAAAGACCAGGACTTCTGGAATAATGTTCTTTGGACAGATGAGTCCAAAATTGAATTATTTGGACACAACAGCAGAGGACATGTTTGGCGTAAACCAAACACAGCATTCCAAGAAAAGAACCTCATACCAACTGTGAAGCATGGAGGTGGAAGTGTCATGGTTTGGGGCTGCTTTGCTGCAGCAGGACCTGGTCAGCTCACCATCATAGAATCCACGATGAATTCTACTGTGTATCAGAAGGTGCTTGAAGAACATGTGAGACCATCAGTTAGAAAATTAAAGCTGAAGCGGAACTGGACCATGCAACATGACAATGACCCAAAACATACTAGTAAATCAACCAAAGATTGGCTGAAAAAGAAGAAATGGAGAGTCCTGGAATGGCCAAGTCAAAGTCCAGATTTGAATCCCATTGAGATGCTGTGGGGTGACTTGAAAAGGGCTGTACGTGCAAGAAACCCCTCAAACATCTCACAGCTGAAAAAGTTCTGCATTGAGGAGTGGGGTAAAATTTCCTCAGACCGATGTCGAAGACTGGTAGATGGCTACAAGAACCGTCTCACTGCAGTTATTTCAGCCAAAGGAGGTAACACTCGCTATTAGGGGCAAGGGTGTCCTATCTTTTTCCTCAGTTAGAATAGGCATTTTTGTAGAATGACATTTACAGAAGATCTTGAAAAGACTTTTCTTCAGTTTTCTTTGTTTAGTTGGATTACTTTAATCTCTCTGTATTGTTGAAACGGAGATGAAATAACCTTTTATTAAAAATGTTACAAAAAACCACATGCTTTCAAAGGGTGTCCTAATTTTTTCACATGACTGTATATGGATATCCTGCACTTAGGTCAGTCAGACACAAGACACATGCGCAGCGTCCCACTAGCTTATGTGGGAACTGCAAAAGCTTTTTGTCGTATTCTGTAATATCATGCTGCATTGTATTACCATGTGAAATCCCTTGTTACCAGGCTGTCAGGTGCATTACATACATCCACCACTAGATGGGGGTAGCACCACAGTATAAATAGTGTAGTTCAGGCCTAGTTAGGGGGTTGTTCAGAGTTGGAAGTGTGAAGGAGATGGAGTGAGGAGCTAAGGGGGAAGGAGAGGTCCCCTCTACCCTCAGCTCTCTCTGGAGCTCCACGTCCCAAAGAAGCCATCGTACACCTCAGTATCAAAGCCAGGAAGACAGGCAGAGGAAAGTCTACATTCTACCATTCACTCTTCAGGAGTAACAAGTGAACTTCTGGTCAAGTTTATTATTGGATAAAGACAAAGGAAAGACAAAGCCATTATTCTGGGCTCTAGGTGCCTTTGTATCTAGGTGAAGGACTTATTAGCTTCTGGCAGCCTCACCGTTATTCTAAGGACAGATACAACAGAAAACTTATCATTTGTGTAGAAGATCAAGACTGGAACTACCTCAACTGGGACTGAAGTAAGGCAAAGAGCTGTTTCTCAGTGAGTACATAACTACCCTAGCCTGACACATTACCACCAGCACAGCCTGTTACTGGGATTCATCACATCCTACTTGCATGTATACCAGAGACTGTTTTATTGCTGGATGTAAACTGTTATCCGGAACCTGGTTATAATAAAGTTTACCGTTGGATTTAAACCTGCCTCATTCTTCTAACTCCACACCACTACTACTCTCAACATTTTGCACCACCAAGGTGCTCGCGTCACGAGAATACCTAAGTCAGGGGCCCAGCCACACAAGCACTCAGAACCCATTCACCATCAAGGGAGCCTCAATCACCACCTGGCCTGTGTCCCCTGTAATAGAGTGTGCCCTGGAGAATTCAGTGATGTTCTCTCCTTTACTGCACTGCTGGCCCCGGGAGGCGACTGCTAAACCGTAAGTAACTGATGAACTGTATGTACATTCCGGCCCACCGTGCACCTCACGTGTTCTACCCCTGCGGACTGGCACGCTGCAAGTAAAAATTGGCGTCACAAACAGGATCAATATCCTCTGTGCCTTATAGAACAGGATCAATATCCTCTGTGCCTTAGGTGAATGAGCCCCAATTGTTTGACTGTTTGTACTGGGCTAAAGAACTGTTTAAACTGCTTAAAACTGCAAGGATACACTGTGCCAATCTACTGCTTTGAAATCGCACTTTTTCTACTGTGTGTAATCGCACAGTCGGAGGAGATTACCGGCAACTCAGAAAGCTCATTTGTTTTTCACCTGTCGTGTCATAGCTGTTGGACCTTTTCACATTCCCTATTCTTAAAGGTTTACTTTGGGTGTAAAAATAAAATAAAATCTGGCACAAAATATGTGTCAAACTAAAATTGAAATGCTTCCCTGTTAAGGGACCTGTGTCCACTCTTCTAGTTATCCTCTAACCACAGGATCAGGGATAACTAAGTGATCCGTGGGGGTCTGAACGCTGGAGCCCCCACGGATCCCTCTTCTTTATTTAGTGGCAGGTTGAGCATATCCCCTGCCTCTCAATCCATTCTCTATGGGGTCGCTGGAGATGGCAGAGTACAGCGCTGGCTATTTCCAGTGGTATCAAAGAGAATAACTGGAGCAGCAGGGCGTATGTGTGGCCTGCCACACTATCAAAAAGGGGGAACAGGACCCGTTCCTAGAATCAGTGGGGGTCTGAAACAAATGCGGTCACCGGGAGCAGGCAGTTCCGAGAACAGCCCGATGAAGGCCCCCGGCTCCTGTTCTCGGAACCGCCTGCTCCCGGTGACCGCATTTGTTTCAGACCGGCTCGCGGCGCAGGCACAGATAAGGGCTTACCTGTGCCTCGCCGGACTTGTGAGTTAAGATGGCAGCCCGCATGTGTTCGCGGGCGAACACGGCGAAATGGCCATCACTGCTAATCATAGAAACTAGAGCCTTCATCACTAAAATGAAATGGTAACAACAGACAGCCTTACCAGTGCCGTTTTCTAATTAAGAAAGACCTGCTATATAAATAATTGCAGACTTTATAAAATCAGTCAGACCATATTTAATTAAGACTTGGTCTAAGAAGCGACAGGAATGCATCTGGCGCTCTCATCCTACGCACCCTATCCAGTGGATCCAATAGACTGCTAGTGCAGCATCAGACAGTTGTCTCCCTTTAACAAGACCTACTTGATCCCAGTGTATGAGACCTGGTCGATGTCTTTGATTCTAATTTTGCTATAAATTCTGGGCTTGCTATTTAGTAGTCAGGCAGATCTGAAATGACTCTGGCAATGCAAACCTGCAGCCTCAACTTTACATAGTATATGAGTCTTTCATTTCTCCATAAATGATTACAATTGATTACAATCTGACTGTTGTTCAAAAGTCACGAAGCTAAACTGAGAGGTTTATATAGCCTAACAGTGATGGCTAGTTCGCATGCGAACATATGCAGGCTGCCATCTTTTTTCACAAGTCCGGCGAGGCACAGGTAAGTCCTTTCCTGTGCCTGCGCCGCAAGCCGGTCTGAAAACAAATGCGGTCACCGGGAGCAGGCAGTTCTGAGAACCACCCGATGAAGGCCCCCGGCGGCTGTTCTCGGAACTGCCTGCTCCCGCTGACCGCACTTGTTTTCAGACCGGCTCGTGCACAGGCACAGGTAAGGGCTTACCTGTGCCTCGCTGGACTTGTGAAAAAACATGGCAGCCCGCATATGTTTGCGGGCGAACAATGCGAACTGGCCATCACTATAGCCTAACGCTTTACACAGTAGAGGTTAAAGTTTACTTGTCCTCAGTAACTCTTCAGCTAAATGACAAGGTCTACCAAGTACAAAATTCTCATTATTTACCGGTATCTGACGAAAACAGCAGAAAATTATACAATATTTATCATTCTCCCGTAAAAGAATCCTGATAAATAGTTTCCTTTTTTAATAATGGCAACAATTAATGCTTTAGGACTATTGGCTGCTGTTCAGGGAAGGTCTTTGGGAAAAGCCTCAACTTCTCACAAAGATCTGCTTGTTCACTGCTCTAAATCTCATCCTAATTCCACTGTCTCCTTTATCCTTCCACACAATGACTTATAGAGAGGCAGTGATTTCCACAACTTGGAAAATATCACTGATTGGCCAATGTGCCGAGAAAGGTCGGATTTGCATGTAAAAGAGCTTAATTCTCATTGAAATTCCTCCCAAGTCCAAAACAAGAACTTTGAAGGCATCAAACCGTATGCTTGAAGAGTTTAACCAACTTCCCATGGGAGGAACACACTTAGTCTAGTCCGGTATCTTATGGAATAAAAAAGGAGAATCAATGTGCGGACAGTTTTCCTGCTGAGGATCGCCTTGCAAATTTGAAAGTAATTTTTTGTCTCACAGGTAAATATTGCACTTTGTGTCACAATCTCCATTGCTATATGAGAAGGAGACATTGTAGATGTCATGTATAGAACTTGATGGGGAAGCATTATTTCTCAGCTCATGCTTGTGTAGGTATCTCAAGTGTGGAAACTCATGCATATCATTTATATATGCCTAACAGCTGAACTCTTAGCATTATTCTCAGTATTGGCAACCAGTAAGATGTTGTACGGTATATAACAGGAACATGGATTGCATCTTGTAGGTCATCCAGAGTCAGTACTGGTAATTTTGTATATATGTATGGTGCAGCGTTGTGGTGCACAGTATGTTAGCACGCTACTAGAACTCTTCATAATTCACAATTAAGCCTCATTCACACGTCCGTGTCTGTGCTCAAATCCGTGAGCAGGTGATGCATCCGTGAGGCTGTTCGTGAAGGATCCGTGTTGGGTTTTTGCTGTCCGTGTTACACCCGTGTTTCACTGACACTGAACAGCTGAAAAATAATTTTCAAAGAACCTCTTCTTAATGATCCGTGAAACATGGTTTTCACGGACCCATAGACTATAATGGGCGTGATGGATCAAAATAGAGCATGCATCCGTGCTAAAAAAAAACAAAAAAAAAATAAACAGACCCACGGACCGTGCTAAAACACTGATGTCTGAATACACACTTTAAAATGAATGGGAACGTGCTGTCCGTGGAGAACACGTACAGTGCACGTCCGTTAAACACTGACGTGTGAATGAGGCTTAACTTTTCTCCTTTCTCTGGGCCTCTCGGCGCACTGAGAGTTATTGCCAAAACACACAGTTGTATGGTAAATGACCTGAACATTTCATCAGTCACCAAAGTTGAATGATCCTTGATCCTGAAAATTTTCTAATATCAGTTGCGACAAAAGAAAATTGATATCATTTGGAAGAATTTGCTGCAGGAAAATAATGTAAGTGGTTCTTTGAGGAGTTTACCAAAAAGGTAAAGGATATAATAGCAAAAAAAATGTGTTACGGTGGCCATAACCATCAGAAAGAAGTTGGTTCATGGTTTTACTGAACTGGTCATACTCGTTCAGTAAAACCAGGTGATGGATGAAAGATCTTCGAAGTGGCATAGGGAAAGATAAATGCACCGTATTGAAGGAGGAATATAGGTTTTTTAAAATATTTTTTTTAATATCTGATTCAAATTTCATAAAAACAGAGGCGACGAGTCATCTGAAGTGTAAGTCACATGGGGAAAAGATGGTGAAGTACAGATGCAGTATGCCATGTAACGGTATAGTAATATAGCACCTGTTACACAGTATATGGGTAATGTAAGGGAATATAGCACCTGCTGTGTATAGTATGTGTATAATGTAAGGGCAGAATAATGTAGCATTTGCCATATAGTAGGTGTATAATGTAATGGGATATAATGTAACACCTGCTATATAGTATGTCTATAATATAATGGAAAGCAATGTATCACCTGCTATATAGTATGTCTATAATGTAATGGGATATAATGTAACACATGCCATAAGTCATATATATATAATGTAATGGGAGGGCAATGTAACACCTGCTATATGATGGTAATTTATCACCTTCCGTATAGTATTTGCTTAATATCACAGGATAGGAGTATAGCAATTGTCATATAGAATGTGTATAATGTAGTGGGAATGTAGCACCTGCCATTTCGTGCTCATTAATGATATACCCGGGGTTGTTAGAGATATATAAAGGAATGGTCTGGTGGACTGTGGTCTGAATCCGGACCATGGTTGCCAGCTGTCTGCACCCCTGCGTGCCCCACTTTCAATTCTGTGTCCTCAGGATGCAGATACAGTTGAATGCAATGATGAAGCAGGGGACTGACCGCTACCTGCTTCACCGTTCCCCTCCGTCAGTGGTTCAGCGCAAGCAGAAGTGATGCAGTGACATCATTGCGCCTGCCACCCTGAGCCACAGACAGCACAGAGGAGAGTACACTGCCCTCACTGCATCCAGGGCCGGACTGGCCCACCGGGATACCGGAAATTTCCCGGTAGGCCGCCGGCCCTGGGGCCGCTTTAAGATGTGTCTGCACCTTTTCGGCGGCCGGCAGGCCGAATCTGAAAGCTCTGTAGTGGTGGCCGGTGGGTGGAGCTGAGCAGGCCGGCAGCCGGCCTCCGTGGGAGCGGCACTGCTCCCTCCGACCACCTGGTGTCACTGTGAGCAGCAGCCCGTGATCCTCCTGGCTGGCTGTCCTGTGTGTGGCTGCCCCTCTCTGACTTCCTGCAAGTGGCCTCACCTCCAGATTCAATATGCCGGGCCCAGGCCGCAGACCGGAAGCAGAGCCCGACCCCTGTGTCTGCCGCCCGCCGTCATGACCGATGCAAACAGCCCTGAGAGGACTTGAGGAGCCGCAAATACTGGGGGTAAGAAGGGGCCAGGCTGTGCCTACATGTGACTGTGCAGGCTGTCAGGGTTATGTAGTGTATATTATTTACATACAGTCCTATAAATTTTAAGACTGTATGTACACTAATATACACTACATAACCCTGACAGCCTGCACAGTCACATGTGGGTACATCCCTGGCATCCAATATACCCGTATTTTTCGCCGTATAAGACGTATAAGATAAAAGTGGGGGGAAAATAGCAGTGCGTCTTATACGGCGAATGCAGCTTATTTAGCGATTTGCGCATGACGTATGACTCACGCTGCCAGCGCCTGTCCTCCCGGCCTGCCTCCTCCCTCCTCTCGGCGAGGGCTTGTAGTTGTAAGTACTCCGCTCATTATGCGATTATGCACATAACTATTTACTATTAGACATACGATTATACAGTGAGCGGGGCCCGTGTAGTAGAATAGGCACTGCACGGGCCCCGCTGTCATTATAAAGCCAGATGCCGGCCCCCAGCCCTGTATTGAGGGTCATTCACTGCAGGGACACTTATGGAGGGGATCTGTGGATGACACATAGCATAAGATGCTATATATATGTCATCCACAGATCCCCCCCATAACTGTCATACACAGAGACCCCAATAAGAGCCACCCACAGATCCCCCATAAGTGTCACCCACAGATCCCCCATAAGTGTCACCCACAGATCCCCCATAAGTGTCACCCACAGATCCCCCATAACAGTGCGTCACCCACAGATCCCCCATAACAGTGCGTCACCCACAGATCCCCCATAACAGTGCGTCACTCACTTATCCCCCATAACAGTGCGTCACCCACAGATCCCCCATAACAGTGCGTCACCCACAGATCCCCCCATAACAGTGTCCGTCACCCACAGATCCCCAGTAATAGTGCCATCCACAGACCACAATTAGTTCAAAACCCACCAAAAGCACACCTTTTGGTTCAAAATATTTTTTTTCTTATTTTCCTCCTCAAAAACCTAGGTGCGTCTTATAGGCCGGTGCGTCTTATACGGCGAAAAATATGGTATATCACAGAGAGCTATACTGTGCAGTATAGCTTATAATGCACAGTATAGCTCTCTGTGATATGTATTGGATGCCAGGGCTGTGCCCACATGTGACTGTGCAGGCTGCCAGGGTTATGTAGTGTATACTATTAGTTTACATACAGTCTCCAGTTTACAGTAATATCCAGGAGTGGCATCGGCTGGGCAAATCAGCTTCTAGGATCTGGGCTCCATGGACATTCTGTACCCTCACATGCTTCTTTATGCATCACAGCAAGGAGATTGGGGCAGTTGACAGCAGGGCTCTGGCTGGAGGTAGCACTTTGTGAAAGGTTGTCACACAGGTTGTCAGGGGCTGGGAGTGGAGAACATCTTGGTGTGTAACCTGGTGTCACTGTGCTGTACAAAGGACCTGCTGGGCATGGTGCCTCCACAGAGGGCAGGGAATCAGATTGACTGAGGAGGGCTTGTACTTTGGAGAAGAATATGTGGCTTCATGTGACAGAGCAGAGGAATCGCACAGAAGAGTGTGTGGATGAGGATACGTCGTGTCTCCAGGAGCTCTGCCCCTGACATCTCCAAGTGACAGACCCTGCTGGACCCCCCAGGCACCCTGCACACATTATAAATGCACAGTATAGCTTTCCCTGGTATGTATTGGATGTCAGGGCCATGCCCACATGTGGCGAGTGGCGGTGCATTATACACAGCAGCACGGTGTCCGGTACTCACAAAGACGTGGTAGACAAATGCCCAGCCCCGGGGTCTCTCCAGCACGTTGCACAGGTAGTTATGCAGCCTCCGGTACTTCACGTTCCTCCGGCAGCTCTGGCTGCTGTTGTACGACAGCGGCTTCCCCAATAAGCTCATGCGAGCTCCCTGCTTCCCCCGGCGGCTCTCCTGCAAGCCCCCTCCCGGTCCCACACCGCTGCCCCTGCCAGTGTCACCGGTGCCCAGGAGAAGCAGCCTATCCCCTCTACTGGAGTTCAACAGCACCCTGTTGCCCCGACTCCACATCTTTCGTGCCGTAGTAACGGTCCCTGCCCCTGCCTTTACCTCCAGAGCTGCTTTTTATCCAGAGCCCAGAGCCTCCCACATCACCTCCACTATGGTTGCGGGACATGGCATCACCGGCGTGGGCACAGAGGGCTCTGGGTGCATGCACAGAGCAGACCTGGGGACAGGGTGGCAGCGCTTCCTGGCTTCAGACTGTCAGATCTGATCACAAGTTGGCACCAGCCATACATACAGGAAGGCTCTGTGTGCAGGGTGCCAGGGGTGTCCAGCAGTGTCTGTCACTTGGAGATGTCAGGGGCAGAGCTCCTGGAGACACGACGTATCCTCATCCACACACTCTTCTGTGCGATTCCTCTGCTCTGTCACATGAAGGCTTTGAAGCCACATATTCTTCTCCAAAGTACAAGCCCTCCTCAGTCAATCTGATTCCCTGCCCTCTGTGGAGGCACCATGCCCAGCAGATCCTTTGTACAGCACAGTGACACCAGGTTACACACCAAGATGTTCTCCACTCCCAGCCCCTGACAACCTGTGTGACAACTTTTCACAAAGTGCTACCTCCAGCCAGAGCCCTGCTGTCAACTGCCCCAATCTCCTTGCTGTGATGTATAAAGAAGCATGTGAGGGTTACAGAGTGCCCATGGAGCCCACATCCTAGAAGCGGATCTGCCCAGCCGATGCCACTCCTGGAGAGTCCCTTGCTGCTCTCTGTACAGGAGGGGACAGTGATCACACAGCTCTCTGCATCCAGCAGGCTGCTCAGCCTCCACACAGGCAGCTCCCAGCAGTCTACTGTGCCTTCCTACATAGAAGCCTGGAGGTCACTTCCAGGCAGCTGAAACTCCATGCATGATGGACAGAGTGGCTGTGAGAAGCTTGAAGCCCACCACCTCCAGGCAGCTGCACTTCAACAACTTTTCCAGGAGAACCCAGCAACTCTGTGACAGCAGGAAGGGGGTGCCAGTCACTCACTTGTCCCTGTGCAGCCTGCAGCTCCAGTCCTTCTCCTGGTGCTGCTGCTGACATACATTCAAGGGGGACAGAAGGGGAAGGGGGTGAGGAAGAGGAGGACAGAGGGGGAAGGCCAGGTACTTACAGGAGAACTATATCTGAGTATAAATTAAAGGGGTTGTTCGGGTTCAGAGCTGAACCCGGACATCCCTCCATTTTCACCCAGGCAGGCCTTCTGACTTGAGCATCGGAGCAGTTCATGCTCCGATGCTCTCCTTTGCCCTGCGCTAAATCGCTCAGGGCAAAGGCATTTTTTGAAGATCTGGTGACGTGCCGGGGCTCTCCATGGGGCTGCCAGGAACCCCAGTGACGTCAACGGCACTGATGGCTGGGATTTAGCGCTGCCCTAGCCAGTAAAACGGTAATATGAACAATGGGGTTCTACAAAAGAGCTATCGTGGGGCAAAGTTCATATTCCTGTTTACACACGTGTTTTAAAATGAATGCTTTCCCCTTTTATAAACAAGTAAACGCAACGCCGTGGGGCTGGTGTGCAGCTTTTTCCAGGGCTGGTTTTTATCCCCAGTCCTGACTGCATCACGCCTAATTGTGCTGAACCACTGATGATGAATGGCGAAGCAGGGAATTGATGGTGAGTATTTCAACTGTAAGGAGTATGACCATCACTTCATTGGGGGCACTTTTGTTGAGGGACACTTAAAAGGGGTTGTCTCACTTTAGCGGCATTTATTATGTAGGGGAAGTTAATACAAGCCACTTACTAATGTATTGTGTAGTATTGTGATTGTCCATATTGATTCCTTCGCTGGCATCAGTGGTGGTCGTGCTTGCACACCATAGGAAAAAGAGTCTTCCTCTCTGGTGACCGGGACCATGGGAGCGCACATAGGCTAGTGCTTTTACCTATATTGTGCAAGCACGACCACCACTGATGGATTGCAGGGTGGTCTGTAACCATGGAAACGAGCAGTGTATAATGTGATAGAAAAATGAATCAAGCCAGCAAAGGAGGCAATATGGACAATCACAATATATTAGTAAGTGCCTTGTAGTAACTTTCTCTACATGATAAATGCAACTTACTGAAGTGAGACAACCCCTTTAAGGGGGCATCACTGTATGGGTGCCACTTAAGGATATTATTATTTTTTTCCGAGGGTGCACGTAGGGTGGCCTTATTCTGTGTCGGAGCACTTAAGGGATCATCCTGCTGTGACTTGAGTCCCCTGGTCTGTGAGATAACAGAAAACAATCACCCATATACTCTAATGCACGTACCATATAGTAAGTAAATAATTTACATGTAGCACATGCCTTAGGCCACTTTCACATATTCAGTATTTGGTCAGTATTTTTCATCAGTGTTTGTAAACCAAAATCAGGAGTGGAGCCTACAGAGAAAATGTATAGTGGGTAGATAGTCACCTTATCTGTGTTCTGGACCCACTCCTGGTTTGGACTTACAAATAAAAATACTGACTAAATACTGATCATATGAAAGTGACCAAATACTGTAGTGCACACACATTTCTGTGTCAGACCAGGATTTTCTTGACATTTACTGCTCCTGGAAGAAGACATCACATCCAGATGTTTTCGTGGACTTTCTCAGTGACCATGGCAGTCCTACAAAAGGGGATTGGAAATGGGGTTACGTGACTCATTGCGGCTGATCTTTATGTTGCCGGCCATTTCTTCTGGAAGATAACTATAGTTGGGACACTTCCCTCCGCTGAATCTTACTGAGAACATGTACCAACTAATGAACATGGTGAATGCTATACCGCTACATACTGTACACTCTACTTATGCCGGGTTCACACAGGGCATTTATATAGCACAAAGGACAAATGCTGGATAGAGTATTGCACTAGGCGGGTGTTACATTGTGATTAGGATTTCTGAATTACAATTCCAGCTGTGATGCTGCACTGTTTGTATTGCAACATGTAGCATCTTTTATTCCTTGTGATTTTTTTTCACCTAGTGACCTTAAAGGGGTTGTCTCCCTTCAGCAAATGGCATTTATTATGTATAGGAAGTTAATACAAGCCACTTACTAATGTATTGTGATTGTCCATTTTGCTTGCCTTTCTGGCTGGATTCATTTTTCCATCACATAATACACAGCTTGTTTCTATGGTTACAGACCACCCTGCAATCCATCACTGGTGGTCGTGCTTGCACACCATAGGAAAATGCACGGGCCTGTGTGAGCTCCCACTGTCACAGCCATCAGAAAAGGGCTGATGCTTTTTCCTATGATGGATTGCAGGGTGGTCGTAACCATGGAAACAGGCTGTGTATAATGTGATGGAAAAATGAATCCAGCCAGAAAGGCAAGCAATATGGACAATCACAATACATTAGTAAGTGTCTTGTATTAACTTTCTCTACATGATAAATGCAACTTACTGAAGTGAGACAACCCCTTTAAGGGGGCATCACTGTATGGGTGCCACTTAAGGATATTATTATTTTTTTCCGAGGGTGCACGTAGGGTGGCCTTATTCTGTGTCGGAGCACTTAAGGGATCATCCTGCTGTGACTTGAGTCCCCTGGTCTGTGAGATAACAGAAAACAATCACCCATATACTCTAATGCACGTACCATATAGTAAGTAAATAATTTACATGTAGCACATGCCTTAGGCCACTTTCACATATTCAGTATTTGGTCAGTATTTTTCATCAGTGTTTGTAAACCAAAATCAGGAGTGGAGCCTACAGAGAAAATGTATAGTGGGTAGATAGTCACCTTATCTGTGTTCTGGACCCACTCCTGGTTTGGACTTACAAATAAAAATACTGACTAAATACTGATCATATGAAAGTGACCAAATACTGTAGTGCACACACATTTCTGTGTCAGACCAGGATTTTCTTGACATTTACTGCTCCTGGAAGAAGACATCACATCCAGATGTTTTCGTGGACTTTCTCAGTGACCATGGCAGTCCTACAAAAGGGGATTGGAAATGGGGTTACGTGACTCATTGCGGCTGATCTTTATGTTGCCGGCCATTTCTTCTGGAAGATAACTATAGTTGGGACACTTCCCTCCGCTGAATCTTACTGAGAACATGTACCAACTAATGAACATGGTGAATGCTATACCGCTACATACTGTACACTCTACTTATGCCGGGTTCACACAGGGCATTTATATAGCACAAAGGACAAATGCTGGATAGAGTATTGCACTAGGCGGGTGTTACATTGTGATTAGGATTTCTGAATTACAATTCCAGCTGTGATGCTGCACTGTTTGTATTGCAACATGTAGCATCTTTTATTCCTTGTGATTTTTTTTCACCTAGTGACCTTAAAGGGGTTGTCTCCCTTCAGCAAATGGCATTTATTATGTATAGGAAGTTAATACAAGCCACTTACTAATGTATTGTGATTGTCCATTTTGCTTGCCTTTCTGGCTGGATTCATTTTTCCATCACATAATACACAGCTTGTTTCTATGGTTACAGACCACCCTGCAATCCATCACTGGTGGTCGTGCTTGCACACCATAGGAAAATGCACGGGCCTGTGTGAGCTCCCACTGTCACAGCCATCAGAAAAGGGCTGATGCTTTTTCCTATGATGGATTGCAGGGTGGTCGTAACCATGGAAACAGGCTGTGTATAATGTGATGGAAAAATGAATCCAGCCAGAAAGGCAAGCAATATGGACAATCACAATACATTAGTAAGTGTCTTGTATTAACTTTCTCTACAGGATAAATGCCATTTACTGAAGTGAGACAACCCCTTTAATGACGAAGGTCGGAAACACAAGGCACAACTCAAAGTATGTTTCTTGCATGTGGGATCACTTTAATGTTCTGCTTCTTAAAAAAAAAAACACAAACAAACCACTAGTAAAGCAATAGCCACATGTATTTTACAGGGGTATTCCTATCTGACGAAGCAATGGCATATTGCTAGGGTGCAGCATCACAACCTGCAGTACTTTTTATGCGCTGCACATGCCCATTATGCGCTGCACATGCCCAGTGCACCCATTTTTTCTTTCCAAGTAAACATGTGGCTCGGCTGCAGTTCTTTGGAGGGCAGCACTGTAAAAGAGCCGTAGCACCCTGTGCATGTTTCATTGTGACCACTGTGAGGGTCCTAATACCCATCTGCTTGGCTTGGACCCTCTAGTACTATAAAAACAGATTGTTTTGAGTATCTGTGTATAATTGTAGATAGCTGAGATGTGATTCCAGTTTAGAGTAGATAGTCCAGAAAGGCCGGACGCTGGAGGTAGGCCCTGCATGGAGGGTTTTGGGCTCCGGGGCCGAGGAGTGGCTAGGAAGGGTTAAGGTAGTGAGGTGGGCGGGGTGGCGCGGGGAGGGCAGAAGTTTCAAGAGGGGGCGGAGTAAGCGGACCGGCGCCATTTTGGGAGAAGAGGAGCAGGAGAGTGGACATCTCCCTCCCACCCGCCCTGTTTTTTAGGTGTCTGTGGGGGATGATGATGGTGGTGAGTGATGTCGCGGCAGTCGTGGCAGGGGAAGGTCATAGAAGCTGGTGGTCTTGGACGGTGTGGAAAATGGGAGGGCCCCCAGGAGGGGGGGTTGGACTCTCATAGTTGGGGCATTTTTGGTTCGTTCAGAGAGGCGTCCATCAGTTGGTGTCTCTGAGCTGGAGTTTTGCGGCTGGAGGCAAGATGGAAGTGCCGGGTTGGCGTGTTTTCTACATATATGTGAAATTTGGGGCTTCTATGACCTCCCTCGTCAGGGATAGAAAAATAGGCCAGCACTACTCACTATTATTATAGCGGATCCAGTACGTGGTGGTGCCTGTAGCATTAAATCCTGGTCCTGGGATTTCCGTAATAGACAATGTTGAATAAGCCACGGCACTCCAGAGGGATTCCAATCAATTTCTTTATTACACCTTGTGTAGCAACGTTTCAACCTGATGGTCTTTGTCAAGCTCCCATTACACAAATGACACAGTGAACATTAAATACAGTCCCCTGGCTCCGCATTGGTTACTGCTGAGCCCTACCCATTAACCCCCTCATTACTTCTTACAGACATTTACATATTGCCCACTCCATAATCCCTAATAACATACTTTCATCCTTTGCTCCCTTGCTTTACCATGCTGCAGGAGACGCCGTCCCATCCTCTTCACTACGGGTGCATATCGATGTTCTCACATTACAACACGAGGCATCCGCGTCTCTGTGTATAATCTGCGCATGCGCGAAAATTCTTCCGCCCTTCTCTGCGCATTTCCATCAGATCATGCCCCACTTCCTGGTCATGTGATCTCGTCGCTCCGATGACGCGCTATCACATGATCATACTCCGTTCCATTCAAACTCTAATCTAAATGCCATCAAATGCTAAGGCCCCATGATACCATATATTTTTGACACAGTTATGTAAGATTATTAATGAGGCCCCTAATTACACGCTGCGGGTTGTCTGGTATCCACCACACTCTAATCGACATTCAGTCAGGCCATTAATTATGCCATTCTAATTCTTTACTTATCTTATGGAGGCTGCCACTATCTGGGCCACTAATACATTTATTTAATTTCTATTGTATTGCCCTGTCTTCAGAGTGAATATCATGGTATTTCAGAGGCTGTACATATAGGTTTGCCACCATTCATCCAGTGACTGGTGTATAGGGTAAGCGTTCATGGGGTGATTAACGCCTCCCTCGTCAGGGGGTATGGAAAAAGTTATTGTTATATTTATATTATATTTATATATGTTATGTATGTATTTATTTATTTATTAATAAACGGCTGCTGTGGCCGATTTAATCCAACTCAGATTGTGTGTAGTCATTTAAGGGGCAAGAGATGGTTGGGGGGTAAGGGGGAGTTTATATGTGGGGAAAGTAGGCCCCGGGGAATGCACAAGAACCTATTCATGTATGGTGCTGAAATGAAACTGGCAGCAGGCCTGCGGTCTACATGTGGCTACTGTCCTTCCATTACGTTCTCGATGCACATTTATGAAGACTGATGGACCCGTCTACCATGCAATGAACTGCACAGCATTCTATACAAGTGTTCCTTTATTATTGATATCTGCAGCAAATTTGCAGCATTCCAGCACTGAAATTCGCAGCAAAATCTGCATGATTTGATGATGATTTTGCTGCTGATTTCAGCCACAGATGCTGTAGATTTCTGGCCAGAAAATCAGCAGTGGACTTGCCATGTGGGGCTGTACTGTACCCTAAGGGTCAAAATGTTTTTGACTATATTCCTTGCTGGGAACAAATAAGGAACACTTATTACGGTGTTTGGAGGCTTTTGGGGACCAGCTCCCTGTGCATCCATTTAAAGGGCATCTGTCAGCATATTTGTGCCTATGAAACTGGCTGGCCTGTTACATGTGCTCCTGGCAGCTGAAGGCATCTGTGTTGGTCCTATGTCTCATTGCTGAGAAAAATGTTTTAATATATGCAAATGAGTCTCTAGGAGCAACAGAGGCGTTACCATTACACCTAGAGCAGTGGTGGCGAACATATGCAAGGGTGCCAGAGGCGGCACTCAAAGCCTTCTCTGTGTGCACCCGCACCCTGGAAGATGTCTACGGTGTACCAATATGCCTTAGACTTCTCCTGCCATTCATCAGTGCAGGCTATTATAGCTAAATGATAAAGTACATGGAAGATATACTATATTGGACTGTAGTATTCAGATTAAATGGCCATGTTGGCACTTTGCAAAAAGTAAGTGGGTTTTGGGTTGCAGTTTGGGCACTCAGTCTGTAAAAGGTTCGCCATCACTGATCTAGAGACTCCCCATTGGCCGCTTTCACATGAGCATATTGAAATCCGTCAGTATTCTGGCTCTAGAATACACATGAATTACTGATGATATACCATCAGTATTGCTTCAGGATTTCATCAGGATTCCTTCCTCCCTGCATTTTTGATGCACTCCCATAGACTGTAATGGGCATATTTGAAAACAAATAGGGATAAAAATTCAGACATGCTGCGGATTTCAAATACTGACGGAAATGATACGCCCATGTGAATAGCTCCATTCATTAACATTAGCAGTAGATTCCTGTACATAAAATCTGGGCCATATATTGCAAATGTAAGGGCCTTTCTCTGTAAATGCTCCCCCTGCACTTAGATTGACAGGACCAGGTGTGATGATGTTTTCACTTCCTGGCTCTTTCAGTCAAAGTGGAGAGGGCGCGGCAGTTTCAGAAAGAGAGCAGAGTCTCTAGGTGTAACGTCCCCTTTGCTCCTAGAGATTCATTTACATATACTGTAACAAAGCATCATATTTCTCAGCCATGCGGGCACATATGAACATGGGACCAACACAGATGCCTTCAGCTGCCAAATGCACATGTAGCAGGTCAGCCAGTGTCATAGGTACAAATCTGCTGACAGATGCCCTTTAATCTTCCAAAGACTGTTGCTGCCCTACTGCCAGGATTCCAGGAAATCATCTGGAAGGCTGGTGAAATAACAGATGTTGTAACAGCAGCTGCTGTGCGCCTCTGTTCCCCTGGTGATCTGCGGCCGGTACTTCCCATTTCACCGCTGCAGTCCCGGTGTCACGGCTTGGATGTAGTTTGCCATGACACTTCCGCCGCGCATGCTGGTTGCCTATGGCAATGTGTTGTATTGCTTGCATGGGCGTTTCCCCTCTAAGGCTGTTGCCCTTCGTTTCTGGTGTGCACAGGGTTAAGGTGTGAGCAAGGTGGAGCTGGGTGTGGTCTCAGGTTTTGTCACGGAATGTGTACAGGTAACAAGGCAAAACAACATGCATAAATGACTCGCTGGATCCAACAGCTAAGGAACAAAAGGGAGACCCCTGTAGAAGACCTGGCACTTTCCCTGGCTGCTTAGCCTATGCATAGATCCGAATGGTGGAGGTATGCATATCCACGTACCTTGACTATATAACCCCTGAGCACCCTATAATAGTGAGGGGACACGACCACCGGCTCCCTACACCAGACACGGAGGGAGTCAGGGTCACCAGGGATCCAGCAAACAGAAAATAACAGATAACAGTTCAACACTTAACTTTGTAGAGGAGAGGAGAACCAGATGGGCATGCACACATACTCCAGGAAGAAATATAAGCCGCCCAGAAAAGCCTTCTGGGGAAGAATTTAAAGGGAAGCAATTGGTCCAACACATGACAGCTGAGAGAGGCTAAGGAGAGGAGGAGCTGAATACCACAACACAGAAACTCAAAGAGGAGGTTCTGAAAGGCCTCTGTCAGAGCTTCTCAGCTGTCTGGTTGTGACAGGTTTCTTCGTATACTGTTGCTGTGGGACTGAGATCATTGTTATGTCTGCCTGGTATGAGAAGGAGCTTGCTCCTCTCTTGGATGCTTCTGAGGGCCATGCATGCAATACAACACGTTGCCATAGGCAACCAGCATGCATGGCGGAAGTGTCATGGCAAACTACATCCAAGCCGTGAAACCTGGGCTCTGTCTGTGTGGGTGCTGTTGTTCTGGATCCGCTCGACAGTTTTCTCTCAGCCCTGGCTACAGCACGCTTGCTGTGTGTTCCTGCTGCACTTCCTTAACGGCCGGCGCACATCACTTCCTGGGCTTTGTGGCTTAGGTCATGTGCATATATAAGTGGCTTAGCCCACTTGGTAGATGCCTCAGTGTCAAGGTCCTTGCGCTCTGCTAAGACACCTGATAAACACCCTGCCTGCTAGCCTTGACTCTCCTGTTGCCGATCTGGATTGCCTGACCTGTACCTGTGCTGCCTGCCCTGACCTTTTGCCTGTCTGACTATGCCTCTGCCACATCCTTCAGTCCTGCACTGTTGCTCCTGGTAATGACTCCGCCTGCCTGACTACGCCTGTATTCTGGTACCTTTCCCTGGTACCTCCTGGTCCGCCTGACCCAGCTGCCTCATGTGCCTATCCTCCTCAAGGGTAGGGTTTAGCATGAATATTCGAATCGCAAATTTTAATCGCGAATATCGCCAGTTTAAGGAATTTGCTAATATTTAGAATATAGTGCTATATAATCGTATTCGCGAATAGTGTTGAATATTCTAATCGTGAATTTATCGGGAAATTATTGTGAATATATTACCTTGCCGATTTTCGCAATCAAGTAAACAATGACTGGAGATCACGAACTCTCGAATTTGCGAATTTATGGCGAATATTCGGCCCAAAATTTGCGAAATATCATGAATTTGAATATTGCCTATGCCGCTCAAGAGGTAGCGACCTGGTGTTCCCCTCGGGAAAGTCTATCCCCACCACCAGCGTTACTGTGAAGAATCGAAGGGTTCACTTAGACAACGCCTTTAGAGGAGGTAGGACACATGACACAGTGGGTTCACACCAGCTGATTCGTAACAGATGTGAATATGCTGTTGCTGTATCCTTAACCCCTTAAGGACCTGCGCCGTACATGTACGGTGAAGATGTCCGTGACTTAAGGACCAGCACCGTACATGTACGGTGCTGTGATCTGGCGGTTGCAGGAGATGCGCCCGCCCGATCGGCGGCAGTGGTCCAGCAGTCACTGATAGCTGGACCCCTGTTACATGCGCCGACGGTGTGAAAGCACCGATGCCAGTGCATTAACCCTTGATGTGCCATGGTCAGCGCTGAACACGGCACATGCGATGTGTGGAGTGAGGGAGAGAGCAGCCATCGGGTCCCTGCGCTGCTGTGACAGGGACCCGATGGCAGGCAAGGCAGCCCTTCCGGGAGAGCCTGTGAGATCCAGCCCCCTGGATCTCACAGGAAGCAGGCTGTAAGTGTATTACTCTGGTAATACACTTACAGCCAATACATCACAATACAGAAGTATTGTGATGCATTGTAAAGGGGATCAGACCCCCAAAAGTAGAAGTCCCAGAGTGGCACAAAAAATAGTGTAAAAAAAGTTTTAAAAAATAAAGTTTTACAAAAAAATTTAAAGTTTCAAGTTAAAAAGAAAGAAATAGGGAAAAACAAAAAGTAGACATATTAGGTATCGCTGCGTCCGTATAAGCTGGCTCTATAAAAATATCCCATGACCTAACCCCTTAAATGAACACCATCAAAATATAAAATAAAAGCTGTGCTAAAAAAAAACTTTTTTTGTCACCTTACATCACTAAAAGTGCAACACCCAGCGATCAAAAAGGCATATGCCCCCCAAAATAGTACCAAGTTAACCGTCACCTCATCCTGCAAAAAATGATACCATGCCTAAGACAATCGCCCCCCAAAAAAAAAACTATGGCTCTCAGACTATGGCGACACTAAAACATGATTTTTTTTTTTTTTTGTTTCAAAAACTATATTATTGTGTAAAACCTAAATAAATAAAAAAAGTATATATAGACATATTAGGTATTTCCACGTCCGTAACGACCGGCTGTATAAAAATATCACATGACCTAACCCCTCAGGTGAACACCGTAAAAAAAAAAAAAAATGGTGTCAAAAGCCATTTTATGTCACTTTACATCACAAAAAGTGTAATGACACCCACCCCAATATACTACCAATCAAACCGTCATCTTGACCCACAAAAAAATGATACCAGACCTAAGAAAATCGCCCAAAGAATAAATAAATAAATATGGCTCTCAGAATATGGACACACTAACACATTATTTTTCTTTGTTTCAAAAATGCTTCTATTGTATAAAACTTAAATTAAAAAAAGTATACATATTAGGTATTTCCGCATCCGGAACAACCTGCTGTATAAAAATATCACATGAACTAACCCATCAGGTGTACACTGTAAAAAAAGAAAAATTCAAAATTGTGTCAAAAAAGCCATCAGCCGTTGTCACGGATGGTGTACAGAAAACTAGAAGACACAAAATGAAGATCCGACTGACTGGATCCAAAACTAAGGAACCAAAGTGAAAGCCCTGCAACAGACCTGGCTCTCTCCCTAACTGCTCAGCCTATGCAAAAATCTCAATGGTAGATGATCGCATATCCTCGTTCCTCGACTGTATAACACCTGAACACCCTATAATAGTGAGGGGACACGACCACCGGCTCCCTACACTTGATACGGAGGGAGTCAGGGTCACCTGGGATCAAGCAAACAGGAAAACACAAATGAAAGAACAAAACTTATCTGTAGAAGACTTAGTAGTAGCATCCAGCATGCACACACTCCAGGAAGTAGTATAAACCACAAAGTGATGCAGTATGGGAAGGGATTTAAAGGGATGAAATCAGTGCAACTACATGACAGCTGAGAGAGGCTAACGAGATGACAAAACCAAAGCAAAACAAAAGAACCTCAAGCAGCAGGTTCTGAAGAGCTGTCTGTCAGAGCTTCTCAGATGTCTGGTGGTGACAGCCGTCACCTTACATCACAAAAAGTGTAATACCAAGTGATCAAAAAGTCATATGCACCCTAAAATAGTACCAATCAAACCGTCATCTAATACCGAAAAAAAATTAGCCTCTACATAAGACAGTTGCCCAAAAAATAAAAAAAATATGGCTTTCAGAATATATTGACACTAAAAAATCTTTTTTTTTTTTAAATGCTTTATTATGTAAAACTCATATTTGGTATTGTCGCATCCGTTACAACCTGCTCTATAAAAGTACCACATGATCTAACCTGTCAGATGAACATTGTAAATAACCAAAAAAAAAAACTGTGCCAAAACATCTATTTTTTTGTTACCTTGCCTCACAAAAAGTGTAATATAGAGCAACCAAAAATCATATGTACCCTAAAATAGTACCAAAAACTGACACCTTATCCCGTAGTTTCCAAAATGGGGTCACATTTTTGAAGTTTCTACTCTAGGGGTGCATCAGGGGGGCTTCAAATGGGACATGGTGTCAAAAAAGAAGTTCAACAAAATCTGCCTTCCAAAAACCATATGGCGTCCCTTTCCTTCTGCACCCTGCCGCGTGCCCGTACAGCAGTTTACGATCACAAATGAGGTGTTTCTGTAAGCTACAGAATCAGGGCAATAAATATTGAGTTTTTTTTGGCTGTTAACCCTTTCTTTGTTACTGGAAACAATGGATTAAAATTGAAAATCTGCCAAAAAAGTGAAATTTAATCTCCATTTTCCATTAATTCTCGTGGAACACCTAAAGGGTAAACAAAGTTTGTAAAATCAGTTTTGAATACCTTGAGGGGTGTCGTTTCTAAAATGGAGTCATTTTGGGATGGTTTTTATTATGTAAGCCTCGCAAAGTGACTTTAGACCTGAACTGGTTTTCTGAACAATTTCAAGATTTGCTTCTAAACTTCTAAGCCTTCTAATGTCCCCAAAAAATAAAGTGGCATTCACAACATGATCCAAACATGAAGTAGACATATGGGGAATGTAAAGTAATAACTATATTTGGAGGTATTACTATGTATTATAAAAGTAGAGAAATTGCAATTTTTTAAAAAAAATGTGGTTCATTTGGTAATTTTTCATTAAAAAAAAGAAATGTTTTTACTGAATTTTACCACTGTCATGAAGTACAATAGGTGAAGACAAAACATTCTCAGAATGGCCTAGGATAAGTAAAAGCGTTTTAAAGTTATCCCCACATAAAGTGACACATGTCAGATTTGCAAAAAATGGCCTGATCCTTAGGGTGAAATATGGCAGGGTCCTTAAGGGGTTAACTTGCTTTGCTAGGCAAACCGAGTCACTAGGTATTAAAAAAAAACTGCCCATGCACTTTTACCTTTTTTTCTAAAATTTCTACCATCCTTTATTTCTAAGATATAATCTGCAGGAATAGTATTTAGGAAGATATAACTCTAGAAGTGAAGTGTGGTATGACTTCTATTAAAATCTTACTCACTTTCTAGTCGCACATAGAGAGAAGCACCCTTTATTGCTTATTCATGGTGGAGAAAGAGTTAATGCCAAGACCTTTGGTAAGACATAAACAAGGCGCCAGCTGACATTCAGTTTTGTACATCTTGTTGGGAACTGATAAGGTTCTTTCCCACAGAAGAAGGCATCAGAAGGAGGGGGTGCGGGAAGACCACATACAGTGAAATAGTCTTTTAATTTGAATTCTTGGGCTTTGAAACATATTATGTCCTATATACTTACATTTTTGTATGATGCATAACACACGTAAAGATATATATATATATATATATATATATATATATATATATACACAATAACCAATGAGATTATGAAATCATCAATATAATCAGTATATTTCATTACTTCCTTCAAATGGCTGACTGCTGTATAATGTGGGGGTATACGGAGGGTATAAAACTGCTATTTTGACCAGTGCCCAATGAATCTCAATCTAGGGAAAAGGTGCCAGGGACCTTCTGGTTGCAGGTACTCCCCAGATATCTATGAGTACTGCCTAGACAGAGCAGAATTGACACTGACAGATGCTGAGTATTTGGTAATTTTACTTGATCTTATATTCAGTTGTACCTTACTTAATAGCATTTCTAGATTATTGGAATCTCATCATGTTTACTTGTACAGTATAGTGATCATTGTCTCCTTAAATGAATGTTGCTAATGACTTATATACACCTCTGCAGGTTAATTTCTGATTGACTGAATTTCTATAACTAGTGTGCTGGCGTGTGTCTAATGGCAGGAATGAGCTGGTGATGTATAGGACTATTACATTATAAATATTTGCTTTTATGTTTATGATATTTGCTTTTGTGTTTGATAACCTGAAGCATTGGAAAGGAATGTGTCCTTCAACTGTTGGGCAAGTGGTAATTGTAACTGTTTCATGTTGTAATCTGCAGATTGGATCTCAAAGTCCATGGATTCTCCAGTTGCTGAACCATTTCTGGAAGTTCCTAGCACTTATCTGAAAGGTGAACAATTAAAGAAAGTAGTAGTGGGAATAGAAAGGTTTAGGGTACGGCCACACGTAGCAAGTTTTCTTCGCAGCAAGTTTAAATTTCAAACATTTCACCCACTTTGCCACTACTGTAAATGCTGCAGATTTTCACAAGAAATTCTACTGTGATAATGTGCAGCAATTACATCATGAACAGCCATACACTAAAACGGATCTATTTCAGCAAACACTTGCAGTCTCTATAATATAGCAATGCTGGAGCATCTTCATTATATCTATGTTGCCTATTCCCCTGTTATTCCTTCGAGAAATGTATGAATACATTGACATCTGTGTTCTGTGTGTTGCCATTCCACATGCCAAAGCCAGGAGGTCTGCACAGTCTACCACTGTCAGTACTGATTGGACAATGTCACATTGTGTAGGCTCACACCATCAACTGGTGACACCCAGTTTTCAAATTATTCATACATTTCTAGGATGTATGTACACGACTGTTGGCTTTTTTGTGGTATGAAAATTGCGGATCCGCATTTTGCGAAACGTAAAAGCTATCCCCTAATAGAACAGTACTATCCTTGTCCGTAACGCGGACAAGAATAATACATGCTTTATCATTTTGCTGATGGCACAGAACAATGTTTCCTTATGGTTTTATTCTCACTTCAAACAAAACTACTGCAGCACAGAATTTGCAGCAATATGGAGGTTTTGATGGATGCTATATTTCAAAAATGTACAACACAGATTGGTAGTATACATAAAGCTTTGTAATGCATTTAAAATGATTATTTCACCTCCTTAAAGCCTATTAAGTGCAGTACTACATGAATACTGAATCCCAATTGCTAAGTTGTATGTCCATATGCAGTTCCCAGGTTTGAGGTGAACCCAATGCAACTCGTTGGCTCCCCCGGACATCGTTGAGGTGTCACCACGTGTTGCTGCTGTCCGAGAGGGACGGTAAGGCGTGGTGAACCCCAAAAGGAAAAAAAGTCAGGAGAGTCAGGGTCTGCAGTAAACCAGTGTGCTTCTTTATTGGAGGAACTCCAGTGCAAAACAATACAGGGGAGGTATAGGGCTGACTTCTCCAGTCTCCTCTCAGGCAGAAGGGTTTGATGCTGAAGAAAGGTCTGAACTAGCTGTCCCTCTCTCTGTCTCAGAAAGCTGGTACCATGGCTGGAGGCCCATGGCCTCTTGCTCAGTAGTCCAGCTGGCTCCTTAGTCACAGGGCTGATGATCCATGGTCTGTAATTCAACATCCCCATCTCAGCGTGTTCTTCTAGTCACCCATGCATGAGTCTTTTCTTCTATGCACTGATCCCTAACTGCAGAACACTAGGGACTCTGACTGCTCTCCTTCTATACAGTCGCTAAGGCTACTTTCACACTTGCGTTCGGAGCGAATCCGTCTGGTGTCTGCACAGATGGATCCGCACCTATAATGCAAACGCTTAGATCCGTTCAGAACGGATCCGTTTGCATTAGGCCTCATGCACACGACAGTATTTTTTCACGGTCCGCAAAAACGGGGTCCGTAGGTCCGTGATCCGTGACCGTTTTTTCATCCGTGGGTCTTCCTTGATTTTTGGAGGATCCACGGACATGAAAAAAAAGTCGTTTTGGTGTCCGCCTGGCCGTGCGGAGCCAAACGGATCCGTCCTGAATTACAATGCAAGTCAATGGGGACGGATCCATTTGACGTTGACACAATATGGTGCCATTTCAAACGGATCCATCCCCATTGACTTTCAATGTAAAGTCTGGAGTCCCTTTTATACCATCGGATCAGAGTTTTCTCCAATTTGATGGTATATTTTAACTTGAAGCGTCCCCATCACCATGGGAACTCCTCTATGTTAGAATATACTGTCGGATATGAGTTAGAGCGTGAAAACTCATTTCCGACAGAATATTCTAACACAGAGGCGTTCCCATGGTGATGGGGACGCTTCTAGTTAGAATATACTACAAACTGTGTACATGACTGCCCCCTGCTGCCTGGCAGCACCTGATCTCTTACAGGGGGCCGTGATCAGCATATCCCCCTGTGATCAGCATATCCCCCTGTAAGAGATCAGGGCTGCCAGGCAGCAGGGGGCAGACCCCCCCCCTCCCCAGTTTGAATATCATTGGTGGCCAGTGCGGCCCCCCCCTCCCTCCCTCTATTGTAATAAATCGTTGGTGGCACAGTGTGCGCCCCCCATCGCCCCCCCTTCCTCCCTCTATTGTAATAAATCGTTGGTGGCACAGTGTGCGCCCCCCATCGGCCCCCCCTTTCTCCCTCTATTGTAATAAATCGTTGGTGGCACAGTGTGGGGGGCGCACACTGTGCCACCAATGATTTATTACAATAGAGGGAGGAAGGGGGGGCGATGGGGGGGCGCACACTGTGCCACCAACGATTTATTACAATAGAGGGAGGAAGGGGGGGCGGGGGGGGCGCACTGGCCACCAATGATATTCAAACTGGGGAGGGGGGGGAGTCTGCCCCCTGCTGCCTGGCAGCCCTGAGCTCTTACAGGGGGAAATGATAGTACAATTAACCCCTTCAGGTGCCGCACCTGAAGGGGTTAATTGTAGGATCACGGTCCCCTGTAAGAGATCGGGTGCTGCCAGGCAGCAGGGGGCAGTCATGTACACAGTTTGTAGTGTATTCTAACTAGAAGCGTCCCCATCACCATGGGAACGCCTCTGTGTTAGAATATACTGTCGGATCTGAGTTTTCACGAAGTGAAAACTTAGATCTGAAAAAGCTTTTATGCAGACGGATCTTTGGATCCGTCTGTATGAAAGTAACCTACGGCCACGGATCACGGACAGGGATGCCAATCTTGTGTGCATCCGTGTTCTTTCACGGACCCTTTGACTTGAATGGGTCTGTGAACCGTTGTCTGTCAAAAAAATAGGACAGGTCCTATTTTTTTGACGGACAGGATACACGGATCACAGTCTCGGCTGCAAAACGGTGCGTTTTCCGATTTTTCCACGGACCCATTGAAAGTCAATGGCTCCACGAAAAAAAAAAACGGTAAGCGGCACAACGGCCACGGATGCACACAACGGTCGTGTGCATGAGGCCTTACCATGAACAAAAAAAATAAAATAATTTTTTTTTATTTTTTTTTATTTTTTTTTATGTTCATGAGAGTGCAAACGGATCCGTTTTGACTTTACATTGAAAGTCAATGGGGGACGGATCCGTTTGAAAATTGAGCCATACTGTGTCAACTTCAAACGGATCCGTCCCCATTGACTTACATTGTAAGTCTGGACGGATCCGTTTGCCTCCGCACGGCCAGGCGGACACCCGAACGCTGCAAGCAGTGTTCGGGTGTCCGCCTGCTGAGCGGAGCGGAGGACAAACGCTGCCAGACTGATGCATTCTGAGCGGATCCGCATCCACTCAGAATGCATTAGGGCTGGACGGATCCGTTCGGGGCCGCTTGTGAGAGCCTTCAAACGGAACTCACAAGCGGAGCCCCGAACGCAAGTGTGAAAGTAGCCTAACTGAACTAGAACCTTGTATTGGGTAGGGTGGAATGGGGAAACACAACCCAAACAAATACAATGTTACAATTCTGGGCTCTCATAGGACTTGGATTAGACCTTCACTAATAATGGCAATGACACAGCAGTTTTTCCAGACAAAATCAAGTCTTCAGACATAATAACATAACTAAACCAGACATTCAAAAGGTCAGTCTGTCTGGTTTTGGTGGTAAACAAGTCTGGCCTTTTCCCTTCAAAACATAATTTTACACAGTTGCCATACGGTTTAAAGAAAAGTATCAGCTTCTCATTATTAGCTAGAAAGTCCCAAAGTCTCTTAAAATTCATTAATCCAAATGAACAGGATATATATCACAACAAATATATAAAATGCATTTAAACAATATTAAATAGTATAGGTCAGTGTATGTTAACCGTTTAAAGTAAAATGAGGAGTTCATGGCTTTGCATAGGGTAAATAGGCAAATGTCCAGACTTCAAAGTACCCCTTGTTTCAGGGCACCATACATATTAACACTAATTTTCCTGCCGTACACTAAAAAAATGTTGCTAGAATACATTGAGAGGACTCAGGAGTCCTCTCCATTATGTGTGCACGATCAGAAGTTCTCTCAATGGATTCCAGCACCAGTTTGCAGTGGGGGAACTGGGATGAGAATGAACCTATAATTTAACGATTGGGGTTCTGCAGGATCAACATTATTCATATAGTACTGCACTAATAGGGCTTGGGGTGCTGACAGATTCTTTTTAAATCCCATACCTTTCACAAACCGACCAAAAATATAGGATATTGCTACATTTTAATTTTATTATGCACCCCATATTTACAAAAAAATAAATAATTAAAAGCATGAGAAGAATTAATGGAATTTTCAAGTTGTATGTAAATAAAGTCAATGGGGTCTTCCAGGAGTAGAATATTGATGATCTATTCTTAGGATAGGTCATCAATGTCTGACCTATCCTGAGGGCAAGCTATCAATATTCTACTCCGGAAAACCAATTTAATTCACTATATAAAAAAAGATATGTGAGAATTTTGATACTTCAGTTTTTAGAATCTCTATTCTTGTTTATTTCCAGAGGTTAAGGCCCTGTTATGATTTCTTAACCCCTTCCTAACATCCATCATACTATTATGGTGCAGCGGGAAGTGACTTCCCAAAAACCGGCATAACAGTATGGTGCACTGATTGGGCAAGCACAGAAGCTGTGTGTACAGGAGCCCAGATTTTACTGGCAGCCGGGCCCCTGCTTTATCCACTGGCATCTTTGAAAGCTGATGCCGGTAGATTAAACCCTTATATGCCACGATCAATGCTGACTGTGGCATATAGGAGGTTCGCAGAGGGAGAGAGCTTCCTATATCTCTCCATTGGCTCTCATTCGCCCCCTTCCCCCCCAATCTGCAACGACACAGGGCCCATGGTTGCCATGGCCTTAGAGCCTGCCAGCTATGGAGACTTATGAAGGTCGCATAGGTGAACTGTCAGTGTAATACAATGCAATGCAATACATTGAAACAAGTCCTAAAAGTTGAAGTTTCATAGTGGGACAAAAATAAAAAGGAGCAGTGTTTTATAGAAATAAAAAATCTAAGTTTCAAGTAAAAAAAAGTGCCCCTTTTCCCTCAAGTGAATTTCAATAAAAAAATAAAAATTTATAAATAAATAAAAATAGACATATTAGGTATCATCGCATCCGAAATGACCAGCTTCATAGAAATATTACATGATCTACCCCATCAGTTGAACACTGTAAAAAAAATTTAATAAAAACAATTCCAAAACAGCCCTTTGTTGGACACCTTGCCTCACAAAAAGCATAATATCGAGGGATCAAAAAGTACTATGTACCGCGAAATAGTACCAATGAAAACGTCAGCTGAAAAAACAAGTCCCCACATAAGACAATCGCCAGAAAAATAAATATGGCTTTCGAAAAATGGCAACACAAAAACATGATTTTTTTCCAAAGTGCTTTCACTTTGTAGAACTAAAAAAATAGACATATTAGGTATTGCTGTGTCCACACATCCATAATAGTACCATGAACCTAAAAAAACAAGCCCTCACAGAAGACCATTGCCAGAAAAATTAAAATAATATGGCTTTCACACAATGGCAATGCAAAAACATGACTTTTTTAAAATGCTTTGTGTAGAAGTGGTAAAAAGTAAAAAAAAAACTGTATAAGGCCTCCTGCACACGACCGTAGGTGTCCCGTTGCCGTATTGCGGACCGAATTTGCGGATCCGCAATACACGGGCAACTTCAATGGGTTCGCATATCCGAAGATGTGGAATGGTCGGAACGGAAGCATGGAACAGAACCCTACGGAAGCACTACGGAGTGCTTCCGTGGGGTTTCACCACATACTTCCGTTCCGCAAAAAGATAGGACATGTTCTATCTTTTTGCGGAACGGGCGGATTGCGGACCCATTAAAGTGATCCGCTGCGGCTGCCCCACGGTTGGTGTTCGTGTTTTGCGGGCTGCAGCACGGCCACAGGGCACACATGTTCATGCGCAGGAGGCCTAAAACTGATATCTCTGTAATCATACCGACCAGCAGAATAAACATGTCATTTTTCCTGGATGGTCTATGCTGCAATAGCAATACCCAGAAAACAGTGGCAGAATTGTCTTATGTACCCCAAAATAGAACCAATGATAGTGGTAACTCATCCCCAAAAAAATAAGCCCTTACACACCTCCGTTGAGAGAAAAATAAACATATGATTGGCAGAAAATGGCTGTACCCTAGATGCTGTTCAAAAGCATGGCCCCCATAAATTAACCCATCAAAATCTGTGCTGCAAAAAAACCCAAACGTTGTTCTTTCTCTTCAGATTCGTGTTATGTACCCAAACAGCAGTTTACGTCCAAATGTATGGCTTTTCAGAATGTGGTACATCCTGTCTAACAATTTGAAGGGTGTGTCTTACATGGCACCAGCAGGGCACACACAGCATGTTGGCTGCTGAAATGGCCAATTGTGTAAATATCTGTGTAAACATTGCAATTTTCACTTTTCACCATCTGCTATGAATTACATTTAGCAAAAAAAAACAAAAAAACGTGGGGTCAAAATGCCCACTATACCACTTGGTAAATTCTGTGAGTTTGAGGCTTCTAAAATGATACAATTTCTTAGTCTTAGGCCCCCTTCACACGGGCGTCGCTGGTGTGGGCCAGATGCGTTCAGGGTGCAATTCGGGAAACCCGTGCAAGTAGTCACGCAATTGCAGTCAGTTTTGTCTGCGATTACGTTCCAATGTTCAGTTTTTTCCGCACGAGTGCAATGCATTTTGCACGCGCGTAAGAAAAAACGGAATGTGGTACCCAGACCCGAACCCGGACTTCTTCACTGAAGTTCGGGTTTGGGTTAGGTGTTCTGTAGATTTTATTATTTTCCATTATAGCATGGTTATAATCGAAAATAATAGAATTCTTTAATACAGAATGCTAAGTATAATGTCAATTGAGGGTTAAAAAAATAATAAAAACATTGCCTCATCCACTTGATCGCACAGCCGGGATCGTCTTCTTTCTTCTTCTTTCAGGACCTGCAAAAGGACCTTTGACGTAATCGCGCAGGTCCTGCTGAATGAAGATAGAAGGATCTGGTGAGCGCGATTACGTCATCAAAGGTCCGAATCGAAGGTGCTCCAATTGGCTTGAAAATGTGTACGACACTCTGAGGTCTCCTACGACTCATATCATTCTCTCTTGTTTCTGACTTTGAAAAAAAAAAGTATCAATTTAAGTTGTATAAGTTCATTATGTAAAATTTTTGCTCCCACTTTATATGTACATGTGCATATTTAGTGTTTCTTCAGTGAATAATGTATTTTTTATTTTTAACTAGGAACATTCTAACAGTGCATTTACCATACTATTGTTCTCTTATGTATTGTTAATTTTTTTTGTTTCAATATAACATTTCATTTTGCAGAAGAGAAATTATGGACCACATTTTCTGATGGGTCAGTTCGCTTGCGGATTGACTCTTCCTGTCCTCAGACTCCTGTGACTGTACATGAAATGTTTTTGGAATGCATGGGTAAATATGGCTCTCTAAAAGCACTTTCAAGTAAGATGGATGGTAAATGGGAACATATTACATTCAAGGAGTATTATCATCTATGTCGTCAATCTGCCAAGGCCTTCCTGAAGGTGAGATGGTTATTATACATACATACACTACTGGAAAACAAACATAGAACATTTGGAAAATCTAATGCGATGGAGCTGAGATTGGCAAAGTATAAATTGACAGTGGTGCTTGGACAATGATCACACAACCAAGGTGGTGCACCCTTTATTTTGGGTTCTGCAGCAGGGTATACATTTAGGCAGGGTCACATTAATACTGGGTGTTATCTCCCCTTGCGGTTGCCACTCTGGCATGGTAACATTGATAGAGATGCTGAATATCCTCCTGTGGTGTGTCAGTCTAAACTCTTTAAACTTTGGTTGTTGACTGCTTGAGCATGTGAGATACATCGCCCCATCCAGTCCCAGATGTTCTTCATGTGGGAGAAATCTGGCAACTGAGCTGGCTAGGGGAACTGCTGAATACCCTGTTATGTAGAATATGTTGTATGGTGCGGGCAGTGTGGTGGGCATGTTATCTTGTTGGACTATCAGGTCACCTGAATCAAAAAAGCAGGAGGTCTGGTTCCATGATGTCTTGGACATACTAAAGGTTAGTCAAAGTTCACGCCATGAATGCCAGATGGGAATGACCATAGTACCTAATGGCACCCAATACCATGACACTTGGTGTCCTACGGACCCCGTTTTTGCGGACCGTGTAAAAAAACGTTCGTGTGCAGGAGGCCTAAGAACGGCCAACACACAGAAGGCACTTAAATTTTGATTCATGTCACCAAGGCAGCAATTGACAATTGTATTCAGGCAGAAGTCAGAGCAGGGTGCGTGCTTTCTTAACGGTTTTTAGGCAGGGGGTTAAGGCAAGTATCAGAGAGCAGTGGTCAGAAACAAGCCAAACTGTGCAGAGGTCCAGAGGGTGTAGATAACACCGGATCCTCCATTTACAATAGGTGATATCAAAGCTTATCTATACAGAGGATATCAGGCCATTGTAATTCTTCCAAATAATGTGATGGATACCGAAACGTTCCTGTATAGAACAGGAAGTCATCAGGATTTTAATTTTTTTTCTTCAAAAAATATAGATAGTGACATGGAAAACTAAAACAAAAACCATCAATACTTCTAAAAATATAGGCTTAACCTAAACGGTTTTAGTCTGGCCAAAACCCATTATTTATGCTGGAAAGTGGCCAGATCATCGCCGGACCTCATTGCGGTCAATGAGGATCTGGCAAACAGCCTGCCAGATCTCCTAACAGAGATGTGAACGAGGCCTAATACATTTAAGATTAGACAGAAATATAGCTACATGCCAGGGGCGCTATGGTTTCTTTCATCACCCCACACCATAATCTTACCAGTTACAGTCTTTATTAAATGGCATTTACCGTAGATATTCCCAAACTTTAGTTGCAGGCTCCTAGGTATAGTCCATCTGTGTTCACGATGTCAATAAACTGAACTCATGAACTGAACATGCACACTGTCTGTATTCATGTGATCCTGTCCTAAAATGTCTTCTGCCTTGGTAGAGAGATGTTCTCTCTGGCTTATTACCGGTGATGTTAGAAGTGGCTGAGCATGTGGTATCTACAATGACAGAAGTAAAGCAAATACTAAAGGAAATGAGTTTCCATTAGCATTACACATAGGCTACATGCACACGACCGTATGTGTTTTGCGGTCCGCAAATTGCAGAGCCGCAAAAAAAACGGATGACGTTTTGTATGGCATCCTTTTTTTTTTTTTTTTGCGGATCCGTTTTTTTTGCGGATCCATTGTAATAATGCCTATCCTTGTCCGCAAACTAGAAAAAAATAGGACATGCACAATTTATTTTTTTTGCAGGGCAACTAAATGAATGGGTCCACATCCTATCCGCAAAAAAACTGAATGGACACGGAGACAAACAACATTCGTGTGCATGAGGCCATGTATAACCTACAATAGCCTTTGGCGTTTAGAGCCCGTTATGTATTAACCCATTGTATACAGTATTCTGTCTTCTTAGAATTTTTATATTTTTTTTTTCAGCTGGGATTACAACGATTTTATAGTGTCGGTATTCTTGGCTTTAATTCGCCAGAATGGTTTCTTTCAGCTGTGGGAACAGTGTTTGCTGGGTAAGTACAATTCTTGACTTCAAGTATGTATTAGGAGAGTAGGAGAGAAGGCACAGCACAGCAGGCACCTCTGGGCAGAAACTTGCAGTTTGTTGGGGGCACCAAGCAGATGATTGAAAGTAGTATCAGGTATAGAGTTGGAGTAGGCATGTATTGGTTCAAGCAGCATGCACCGTACTGTATTTAGGGTTGAGAAATGTTGCAAAAGCAAGTAGTCAAAAAAGGTCTAAGTAGCAAACTCTGTAGAGACAAGTTATTGCTCCAAGAAGCAAACAGGTACAATCAGTCATGGCCTTTGTGATATTTTTTTTTAATTGTGCTTATGAGAGCAGCTGAACAGCATTCTATTCATTTCTGGTCTGGTCTGCAATGTTTGCCTCCTGGCCACCTGCAGACATCTTCATGTGCGGCTGGGCTGGACAGTGCAGGAACTTGTAGACCTATCTATGGCAGCTACTTGGGAGCAGGACAACTTGGAGGCGGGCAGCAGCATTAGAGCATATAGCCACTGCATTCCATCATGACACTTTAAAAATATTTCATCTGAGTATGGTTTTATTATTCAGCAGCCTGATGGTTCCCCTGCGGTGCAGTCAGGATCCCTGTATAGCACTTAAAAGGTGAATACCAGGGCACTACCAGGATAACACCGTTAGTAGGCAAAACCACATAAGCTGTACAAGTAAGGCTACTTTCACACTTGCGGCAGAGTGATCCGGCAAGCAGTTCCGCCGCCGCAACTGCCAGCTGGATCCGGCAAAACGTATGCCAACTGATGGCATTAGTAAGATTGATCGGGATCCTAATCAGTCTTAAAAATGCATTGGAATGCCGGATTTGTCTTTCCGGTGTCATCTATTTATTTATTTTAACCTTCTTTTTTTTCGGTCTGTGCATGCGCAGACAGGAAGGACGGATCTGGCATTCCGGTATTTTGAGTGCCATTCCAGCACTAATACATTCCTATGGAAAAAAATGCCAGATCAGGCATTCAGGCAAGTCTTCAGTTTTTTTCGCCGGAGATAAAACCGTAGCATGCTACGGTTTTCTCTTTTGCCTGATCAGTCAAATTATTGAACTGAAGACATCCTGATGCATCCTGAACAGATTACTCTCCATTCAGAATGCATGGGGATATGCCTGATCAGTTCTTTTCCAGTATAGAGCCCCTGTGATGGAACTCTATGCCAGAAAAGAAAAACGCTAGTGTGAAAGTACCCTTACTGTTCCAATTGTACCTGTGTTTTTGGTGCATTTTCTGTGCCTAGAGCCTCTGATGCTTGCACCAGTGTCCTTGACCTCAGCATGTCAGCCCCAGAATAACGCCCTTCGGATTTAGCCCAAAATCAAACCAGTTACAGTTAGTTGGCACAGTGAGTCCACACTTGCTGATCGGTGACAATACTAAGGATGTGCTGCCTGACAACCCCACTAAAAATACTATGCAATGTATGTCAACTAGACATGACTCAGATGATCAGATTACTTCTGCTTGTAATATCATTATTATTAATATTATTATTATTATTTTCTTACAGTTGCTACAATGAAAATGTGTTCTGCTTGATGTCATTGGAATAGCAGTAGCCGTTTATCCCCACCCATGACCTGACAGTTTACTTCTAATTATGTATTTCTGGCTATGTGCTACAGATTTTAGACAGTCAAGGAACAATTTAGAACATGTTTTTTACAGACTTTCAGCACCAAATGAGTGTGAGGGCACAATCATTGGCAGTACATTCAGGCCAACTGTGACCATTACAACTCTTTCAGAAAACTGTTGACTGAAATCTATAGTGTTTGGCCAGCTTATAGATGCTGTTTTTGTATTATTTTCAATGGACGTCAAAGGTAAAAGAATGTCTATACAGAGACTAAGAAGAATACCACAGCACTCAGAGCTTTGAATTGCAGTATTACTTTTAATTATTCCGATTTGTTATATTAACTAGTGATGACCGGCAGAGGCAATATTCGAATTTGCGAAATTTCGCAAATATTTGGTAGAATATTCGTCATATATTATAGAATTCGCGAATCCGAGATTATTTTCTTGATCGTGAAAAATCAGCAATGTAATATTCGTGTAATGCGCTCGAAATAAAGGCGTGGGTCACTATAGCTACATTTTTCAAGCTGCTAGAAGTTTCTTGAGACTGGAGAAAATGGTTGGCACGGCAGAACAATACAATAGCTTTATATGCAGATAGACTGCTCCAATATATTCACAAAATGATGCGAATATTTTGGCGCAATACGTGCAACTTCACATTTTAACAGGTCTGACTACTTATTAGTGATTGCACGAAGTATTGTTGTGAACTTGTGACATCACAGCACTATGTATGTAGCATGTATGTATGGACAGCAGACTATCACTATCTAACCTACACTGACTATCTCCCACTAACTATCTGTAATATATATATATATATATATATATATATACTAGGAAAAATGAGCGGCACTCCAGAAGTAAAAGTGGTGAACCCTTTATTCACACCAGTGGTGCAACGTTTCGGCTCAGATCGCGAGCCTTTCTCTGCTTGAAGAAGGCTCGCGATCTGAGCCGAAACGTTGCACCACTGGTGTGAATAAAGGGTTCACCACTTTTACTTCTGGAGTGCCGCTCATTTTTTCTAGAATATTCATCAGGGAAGTCAGTCCACTCCCTTTGGGACGTGCACCCGTTTTCTCCTTTGGGAGCCAGTGCCGCCATTTTTCTTCGTTTAGATATATATATATATATATATATATATATATGCTAACTAACTATCTAATGTAATGACACAGGAAAGCAGAGAGCACAGCAATGACACTGCTGTCTCTCTCAGATCTTCAAAATACTGCATACAAGGGCTCTTGGGGAGGTTCTTATATAGTAAGGGGCAGGCAACTTTCCTATTGGTTGCTAGGGATGTTGAAACTTAAGAGTTTATTTGAACTGTTTTAAGAATAAGCCCCTACCAAACAAACAAGACAAACGACAATTAACAGTGTGGGATCCACATTAGTGAATCACCGTTGTACGAATCCGCTGGTAATATTGCAGTACCGCGGGACCGAACAAAAAAGCAGCACCATATGCAGTCTTTTGGTGGGGTACCGCAGACTAATAAAGATGCCAGAGGCAAATAAAAGGGTGGATCTTACCGGTGGTGCCAGTTGGGACCTTATAGTCCAAAATCCTGGAGGATGAGGGGCTTCTCGGGTCTGAAAAACACGTCCTCTTTTTGATTTCACCTGGTGCCAGGGGCTGCAGGGAGAAACTATCCCTGTTTTTGCCCTACTTGGCCTGTAAATCCCTAGGTGCCTCCTAACACGGGGTCCTTTCCCCGCAAGGGGTGGCCTCGTCCGGAACCTAACCCTAATAAGTGAACCCTAATTGGCCCTATAGGGACAGCGTAAATTGGCCCCAAGGGTGATGATGGCTAGTAGGGTAGAAAGATATCTAAATTCTGATAGATTTATTCTGCGTCCCTACGCGTTTCATCTAATAGAGAATAAATCAGAACTACAAAAAAATGTGCCTCCACTTCATAGAGATAGAATGAAGACCCCCCGACTCATCAGGGGACAGGGGTCATGGGTGGAGGATTAGGTCTATACCCTTGTCCTATTGTGATAAATAATGGGAAAGGGTCAGCCAAAAAAGAATTGCGCAGACCTGACTAGACCAGTGTGGTCCCAAATCAGTCCGGATACCTGTGGTGTAATAGCAAAACAAAATCCATTCAGATATTGAACCCACCAGAAACAGATGTATTTATAGCATAAAAACAGGAAGGTGTACTTACTATTAAGGTCATGGAAACCGTGTGGCTGGTGCCATGAGAAGCGGGAGTGTGGTCTGACGCCCGCATGTGATGTCAGCGTCTGTCTGCGCTGATAAATGCGCCAGTACGTTTAAATGGAAGAGGGGTATGTGGTGCGCCTGCGCGAGGAGTGCGGCCGTCGTCATGTGACTAAGGCATATGTCAGCTGACGTCGCGGTCCGCCTCCTAGCCAGCGCATGCGCACATATGCGATGTGCTTGGTGTGCAGCTCAGATGCCGCGACTGCTGTGACGTAATGGTTGGCGTCACCATCAGGGAGGTCCTACCAGTCCGGACGCGGCGTCGGCTGTATAATGAGGTGGGAGGAGTGTCCATATGGTACGATCGGCTCCTACTACTGCACCTATAAATATTGGTAGTGATAATACAGGTCACTAGCAACATGGGACCTAATAAAGCGAGAACATTAAATAACAGGCGTACCCACTGGGACCCAGACAAGGTCCAGTGGCCACTTGGAGCCTAAAGACAGTTGGGACAAAATGACCGGCACCTTGACAGGTGTCGTCATCAGAAGGATATAATCAACTGAGATATAATGATCATATTTAAGACGAATGAGCATACACACACTCTATGTAGAGTGATATGCTAATACTGGTAGCACTGTTGAGTGCTTGATGCGTGGTCAGTGCATTTGAAGAGCCGTTAGACATATGTGATTCCAATGATGCAATGAGGGAACCCCTGCTATTTAGCAGATAATGGCGTACACATATTTGTATGTGTAGGAGACTGGGGATGGTTACAAGAAGCACCCAAATTGTAGCTGGTCATTCAATCCATTGGGGTTGGTGGTATTCAACTTGAATATCCACCAACACTCCCTTTGGAGAATCTTCTTGTCCCAGTCTCCTCCACGTGGTGGCTTTCTAATTGCTTCCAACCCTACAAACGTGACACCTGACGACCTTCCATCGTGCACGGATTGAATGTGTCTAGCTATTGGGGTGTCCCTATTGTTGCGTATGTCACCCAGGTGCTCACCTATGCGTACCCGCAGTTCCCTACGGGAAGAGACTGGTGAATGAACTCAATATCAACACCATAAATCTTAGATTTACATCAGAGATTGTACACAATCATTTACCGTTCTTAGACATTTGCATCTCAAGAGATACTCAAGGGAACCTACAGACCACCATCTTCCGTAATGAGACATCCACTAATTCACTCCTTAGGTGGGACAGCTGCCATCCCGTCCCACTAAAACGTGGTATTCCAGTGGGCCAATACCTCAGATTGAGACGCAATTGCTCGGAACCACGCGAATTTACCAAACAGGCACACGAGCTAAGAGAGCGCTTCCGAGCACGGGGGTACCCGGACAACACACTTAGAAAGGCCTATCAAAGGGCACGACAGGAGCCACGGACCACACTTCTACATCCCACTGGGGGCCCCAAAATGGATCCACAACAACAACAAAAAGTTACGGATCATTGGAACATTTGACTCTGCGGCTAGACAGGTTAAAGAGATCTTGGCACGCAATTGGGACACCCTCCTGATGGATCCGGACCTGAAGGATGTTGTGAGTCCTTATCCATCAGTAACCTTCAGGAGAGGAACCAATTTAAGGGATCAATTTGTGCACAGCCACTATAACCCCCCTAAAAAGAAGACGTGGCTGGACAAACCTTTGAATGGCTGTTTCAAATGTGGGCGGTGCAGCTTTTGCAAGTATGTCACCCAGGCAAAAACGGTTGCGGTTGGTCCTACGGATCCCGCTCACCATATACGAGATTTTATCAACTGCCGCACCGCAGGAGTTGTTTACCTACTTACCTGCGAGTGCGGCATTAGATATGTCGGCAAAACCCGTAGGGAACTGCGGGTACGCATAGGTGAGCACCTGGGTGACATACGCAACAATAGGGACACCCCAATAGCTAGACACATTCAATCCGTGCACGATGGAAGGTCGTCAGGTGTCACGTTTGTAGGGTTGGAAGCAATTAGAAAGCCACCACGTGGAGGAGACTGGGACAAGAAGATTCTCCAAAGGGAGTGTTGGTGGATATTCAAGTTGAATACCACCAACCCCAATGGATTGAATGACCAGCTACAATTTGGGTGCTTCTTGTAACCATCCCCAGTCTCCTACACATACAAATATGTGTACGCCATTATCTGCTAAATAGCAGGGGTTCCCTCATTGCATCATTGGAATCACATATGTCTAACGGCTCTTCAAATGCACTGACCACGCATCAAGCACTCAACAGTGCTACCAGTATTAGCATATCACTCTACATAGAGTGTGTGTATGCTCATTCGTCTTAAATATGATCATTATATCTCGGTTGATTATATCCTTCTGATGACGACACCTGTCAAGGTGCCGGTCATTTTGTCCCAACTGTCTTTAGGCTCCAAGTGGCCACTGGACCTTGTCTGGGTCCCAGTGGGTACGCCTGTTATTTAATGTTCTCCCTTTATTAGGTCCCATGTTGCTAGTGACCTGTATTATCACTACCAATATTTATAGGTGCAGTAGTAGGAGCCGATCGTACCATATGGACACTCCTCCCACCTCATTATACAGCCGACGCCGCGTCCGGACTGGTAGGACCTCCCTGATGGTGACGCCAACCATTACGTCACAGCAGTCGCGGCATCTGAGCTGCACACCAAGCACATCGCATATGTGCGCATGCGCTGGCTAGGAGGCGGACCGCGACGTCAGCTGACATATGCCTTAGTCACATGACGACGGCCGCACTCCTCGCGCAGGCGCACCACATACCCCTCTTCCATTTAAACGTACTGGCGCATTTATCAGCGCAGACAGACGCTGACATCACATGCGGGCGTCAGACCACACTCCCGCTTCTCATGGCACCAGCCACACGGTTTCCATGACCTTAATAGTAAGTACACCTCCCTGTTTTTATGCTATAAATACATCTGTTTCTGGTGGGTTCAATATCTGAATGGATTTTGTTTTGCTATTACACCACAGGTATCCGGACTGATTTGGGACCACACTGGTCTAGTCAGGTCTGCGCAATTCTTTTTTGGCTGACCCTTTCCCATTATTTATCACAATAGGACAAGGGTATAGACCTAATCCTCCACCCATGACCCCTGTCCCCTGATGAGTCGGGGGGTCTTCATTCTATCTCTATGAAGTGGAGGCACATTTTTTTGTAGTTCTGATTTATTCTCTATTAGATGAAACGCGTAGGGACGCAGAATAAATCTATCAGAATTTAGATATCTTTCTACCCTACTAGCCATCATCACCCTTGGGGCCAATTTACGCTGTCCCTATAGGGCCAATTAGGGTTCACTTATTAGGGTTAGGTTCCAGACGAGGCCACCCCTTGCGGGGAAAGGACCCCGTGTTAGGAGGCACCTAGGGATTTACAGGCCAAGTAGGGCAAAAACAGGGATAGTTTCTCCCTGCAGCCCCTGGCACCAGGTGAAATCAAAAAGAGGACGTGTTTTTCAGACCCGAGAAGCCCCTCATCCTCCAGGATTTTGGACTATAAGGTCCCAACTGGCACCACCGGTAAGATCCACCCTTTTATTTGCCTCTGGCATCTTTATTAGTCTGCGGTACCCCACCAAAAGACTGCATATGGTGCTGCTTTTTTGTTCGGTCCCGCGGTACTGCAATATTACCAGCGGATTCGTACAACGGTGATTCACTAATGTGGATCCCACACTGTTAATTGTCGTTTGTCTTGTTTGTTTGGTAGGGGCTTATTCTTAAAACAGTTCAAATAAACTCTTAAGTTTTAAAACGTTACTGCCCCTCACTCGTTCTATACATTCTTTGTTACAGAGCAGTATACCTTGGGAGAGTGCTCATACACTATCTCCCTCTAGGGACCACCCTTTTATTTTGCTAGGGATGTTGCTAAGCTGTGACAAAGACATTGCAGCCTTCTCATTGGCCCACAAGCAAGAAGGGAGGTTACTGTTGGAAAAAAAAAATCTAGAACATTCAAAATTACGAATATATATCACTATATTCTAAATATTCACGAATTCTCAAAGTGCTGATATTCGCGGATAATATTCGCTATTCGAATATTCGAGCCCAACACTAATATTGACATGGTCAACATTTCGGTCCATCCAGGACCTTGTTCACAGCCATATGTCTTGAAAGTACAAGGAACGGGGATGGCCGTGAACAAGGTCCTGGATGGACCGAAACGTTGGCCATGTCAATATAATGAATTGGATGGATTAAAAGTAATATTGCATTTCAAAGCTCTGACTGCCATTATATTCTTCTCATACATTTTGGGGTTTGTTACCCTACCACTGAGCACCAGCATATTCATACGCATCTTGGAGAACCAAGCATCATCTCTTTTCCTATACAGAGAATAAAACATCATGCCATTAAAAAGCAATACAAGATAAGAATAGTACTTTCTGAATGAATTGCCTAGAGCACGGGTGTCAAACACAAGGCCCGTGGGCCGAATCCGGCCCGCCAGACCTCGTCATGTGGCCCGCGTAGCCGCCGCCGGCCGCCAGCCTTCACTTTTTATTATCACTTCCTGCAGGCAGCCCCCGCTCTTCCCGGCTCCTGTATCGGGTGTATCAGCTGTGAGGGAGGAGGGGCTGGGGGCCAGCATCTGCTTTTATAATGACAGCGGGGCCCGTGCAGTGACTATTCTACTACACGGGGCCCGCTCACTGTATAATCGTATCTCTAATAGTTAATGGTTACCGTATGTATATAATCGCATAAGGAGCGCTGTGTATTACCGGTACTTACAACTACAATCGCTCGCCGAGAGGAGGGAGGAGGCAGGCCGGGAGGACAGGCGCTGGCAGCGTGAGTCATACGTCATGCGCCCACGCCGCCTGCTTCATTCATAAAGTGGGCGACGCAGGCACGTGACGTATGACTCACACTGCCAGCGCCCATCCTCCCAGCCTGCCTCCTCCCTCCTCTCGGCGAGCGCTTGTAGTTGTAAGTACCGGTAATACACAGCGCTCCTTATGCGATTATATACATACGGTAACCATTAACTATTAGAGATACGATTATACAGTGAGCGGGCCCCGTGTAGTAGAATAGTCACTGCACGGGCCCCGCTGTCATTATAAAAGCAGATGCCGGCCCCTAGCCCGTGTACTGAGGGTCATTCACTACAGGGACACTTATGGAGGGGATCTGTGGATGACACATAGCATAAGATGCTATACTGTATATGTGTCATCCACAGATCCCCCCCATAACTGTCATACACAGAGACCCCAATAAGAGCCACCCACAGATCCCCCATAAGTGTCACCCACAGATCCCCCATAAGTGTCACCCACAGACCCCCCATAAGTGTCACCCACAGATCCCCCATAACAGTGCGTCACCCACAGATCCCCCATAACAGTGCCATCCACAGATCCCCCATAACAGTGCCACCCACAGACCACAATTAGTTCAAAACCCACCAAAAGCACACCTTTTGGTTCAAATTTTTCTTTTCTTATTTTCCTCCTCAAAAACCTAGGTGCGTCTTATGGGCCGGTGCATCTTATAGGGCGAAAAATACGGTAACCCTTACAGTTCTGGAATGTGTTGGATAACACTGACAGCATTATGTCAGTGTTATCCAACACATTCCAGAACTGTAAGGGTTACATAGCATCATAAATCAGTATAATGCTATGTGACCCCAGTCAGCGCTTGCAGGTCAAGCTTTCAGAGCTAGTTATTACTTACATTATTACAAAAAACAGTAATAATTGAATGCAGTGACAATAATTTATGATAATAAAGAGTGGACACATAGTCCTACAGATACAACCGGCCTTTGAGGGTGACCAAACTGCTGATGCGGCCCCCGATGAATTTGAGTTTGCCACCCCTGGCCTAGAGTAATAGGTGAATTACACCTAAGTAAAAGAGTTGTTTCATGAAGACAACCCAGTCCATATGCCCTACTAGGCCATATGGAAATCCTTCAATCAGTTTCCTCCCCTGTGAGCCAAAATGGACTGTCACTCTGTAGGAGGGGCTGCCTCTCTGGATGGATGTCATATAATGCTACACACTACAGGGGGATATGCCTGGCTGGCATCCCCCACAAAATCAGCAGATTGCCAGAGGGTTCTGGAAGCCGGAGCAATCGGTTGATTGGCCAAGCGGCTGATGAGAAAACCCATTTAAATTTTTATTCCACATCACTTTTGAAATGGACCGAGCGGGAGATTGAGATATCATATTTCTGGGGACAAGTGGGGGGATTTTAACCAGTATTTTTTAAACAGACCTAATTATTAGCATCATAAACAATGACAATACTGAAAGGGAATTTGATGGGTCAGGACCTGGTATAGTCAATAAAAGGAATAGTGAAACTTCTCACACATATTTTCATATCAATGAATTCTGGAAAACAGATTTGAGCTGAATTCTCAGGTATTACCTACTTAGCAGCACATCTCCGGGCATATTATAAACTCATGTAATTATAACCCTCAGACTTACAATATACACAAAATTGTAGCCAATCAATGAAGACTATTGAGTTGTGCAATTGACATCCTCCCGTAAAATGTATTCTGTTATTAGATATGTGTACAGCTTGTATAGATGTATACAGCTTAGGTCTTTCTAGTTTTTTCCTCAATTCCTTTAGTTTCTGCTTTTCTTTGCACTCATTTGTATTGGGTGATCTATCAGAATGAGCCATTAGCACATGGAATGCAGAATGTCTGGTTATTTGAGGAATGTACGTCTGTACATATTTATGGTAACTTGAAAATTCTTTCATCTATCTCCGGGAATTTTACTGCATTCCTAATAGTTGTAGTTTTTGTAGAGCGCCTCTTTTATATGAAGTCAGGTCAAGGTAAATATACACTAGTTATCATTAAAGGCAGTGTAGGCCTCGGCTGCCTTAGGACCACCGGTAAAATTCCTTTTGGGGGCCCACTGTACAGCTGCACGCAAATATTACCTGCTCACACAGCAGCAGACGGAAGCAAGTTGCTATAAGATGATTGATAATCAGACGCATATGAAGTTATGGTAGGACTCGACTGCATATAAGTTCTAAGGTGGAGCCGTTTCTGTTAGCCTTTAGGGACATAGCCAGTGACATTATCTTAATGGCATATATTGTCTTGAGCAAGAGGATCTAACATTACTGCCACAGCTATGTTATAAATCAATGCTAATGTTAACAGTGCCTAACGCTGGGTTGACACTGCTTGTTTTGGTGCATTTGTTTTATTTTTTTAGTTTTTCGATTACATTTTTAAAAGGCAAAAGCTGTTTAGGCAAAACAAGTGACACGTATTTTAATATGACTCTGTCAACTCTTTTTCACCTATTAAACGTGTTCTCCAGGAATGCTAAAATGGCTGCAAGCAACTGGTGCTAGAATGTTGCAGGGCTGGGGTTGAGGGGCGAGGCCTCGCTACACCCTACGCTCTGGCACTTGCATATACTACACATTGGTGAGAGTTCCTGTCAGGCTGCTCAGCCATGATGGCATATCATAGGCAGGATCACATCATTACCATTATTGTAGAGCAGTGTAAAGTGTAGTGAGACCTCGCCCCCTCACCTCACAGCTCTGCATGTGGTAGCGACCTGTCCTGCTCATATTCTAGGTCTGGTTGCTTGCAGCCATTTTAAGGAATTCCTGGAGCTATCCTTTAGGCCTCATGCACACGACCGTTGTGTGCATCCGTGGCCGTTGTGCCGTTTTCCGCTTTTTTTTTGCGGACCCATTGACTCTCAATGGGTCCGTGGAAAAATCTGAAAATGCACCGTTTGGCAGCCGCATCCGTGATCCGTGTTTCCTGGCCGTGAAAAAAATAGGACCTGTCCTATTTTTTTCACGGCCAACGGTTCACGGACCCATTCAAGTCAATGGGTCCGTGAAAATTCACGGATGCACACAAGATTGTCATCCGCGTCCATGATTCGTGTCCGTGATCCGTGTCCGTTTTTTCCTATAATTTCAATGGCAAACTTGACTTAGATTTTTTTTTCATTTTTCATGTCCGTGGATCCTCCAAAAAACAAGGAAGACCCACGGACGAAAAAACGGTCACGGATCACGGACCTACGGACCCCGTTTTTGCGGACCTTAAAAAAAAACGGTTGTGTGCATGTGGCCTAAGGCTTCATTCATTCACACGACCGTATATTTGGCCCACACTCTGCATGCGATCTGCATTTTTTGTAGATTGAATGTGGACCTATTAATTTCAATGGGGCCGCAAAAAATGTAGACAGCACACTGTATGCTGTCTGCATTCGTATGTCCATTCCATAGTCCAGCAAAAAAAAATCATTTTGCAGACAAGAATAGGCATTGTTACAATGGATCCGCAAAAAAATGGATGCAACACGGACATGACTTGAATGTCATCCATATATATTGTGCGGATCCGCGCTCTGAAGACTGCAAAATACATATGCTCATGTCAATGGGGCCTTAAAGTATTGCCAATGGACTGTAGGTAACATTAACAGCAAGTAGAGCAGGGCTACTCAACTAGTGGACCGCAGTTGCCAACTGTCTGGATCATTGCATGTCCCACTTTCAACTGTATCTGCCTCCCCAGGGTGATGTCATTGGGCCTGCTGTCTGACCCACAGTGGAGCAAGCCTGTTCTGCTCTGTTGATTGGGGCAATGTGGCATAGGTAGATATTTAAATTGGAGGCTATACAGGGCATCACTAAGTGGAGGGTACCTAAGGGGGCATCACTCTCTGAGGAGGGCACTTAAGGGGGCATCACTCTCTGAGGAGGGCACTTAAGGGGGCATCACTGTGTGTGGGGCCACATAAAAGGACATCTTATTGTGTAGGGGCACTTAGGGGGCCTCATTCTGTGTTTGTGGGAACTTAAGGGATAATCCTGCTGTGAGGGGGGCATTTAAGGGGCATCTTCTGTGAGGGGGCATTTAGGGGCATAACACTGAATTGTGCAGGGGACACTAATGGGGATTTATACTGTGTCGGGGTCACTAAAGGAGCATGATAGTGTGTGTGGGCACCAAGGGATCACCCTACCGTGAAGGGGGAACTTAGGGACATCATACTGTGTGAGGAGACACTAAGCGGGCCTCATACTATCCAAGGTGCACTAACGGTCACCAGTTGGGCAGTCCACAGCAATTCATGTTTCCGGCATTGGCACTATAGAATATACTGTGCATGCGTCACAAACGTGCATAGTACAGGACACCTGGAGTACGCTTAGTCTGTATGAGAGTTCAGACCAGAGATGTGTGATGTTGAGAGATGAGCGAAATGTCAATCTAGAGCAAAGGTGGAGGAGTGGGTAGATGAGGAGAGGAGGGCATGGGCACATGCTACACTATGGAACACCTAACTGGGCACTTGATACTTTATTTGTATATCGAATCAAACTTCTTCATCTGGGACAATGGGACAGATATTCTGTCCTTGTTGCTTATGTCACCTGCAGTCGTCCGCTGGGAGTAGTTTACTAGGTGATAATAAACTGACACTCTCCCTTTAATATAATAAGTCTTTACTGCTCATGCACACAGCAAAGCTCTTTGTAGGGTCTGTCATATGGCCATGAATACGGTCATACATTTGAGAAAAACTGTAATTTAGCTTTGTTTAAACATAGCGCTAGTTCCTGAACAATGCCTCATGTAGGTATAAAATATGATCTTTTTTTTTTTTTTCACTTTTTATTTTAGGGGAATTACAACTGGAATTTATACAACCAACTCCCCGGAAGCATGCTACTATGTTGCAAATGACTGTAGAGCAAACATTATTGTGGTTGAAAATCACAAACAGTTGGAGAAGATTTTACAGGTAAGTGTTATTTTTTCCCCATTTCCTCCTCCTATCAGGTTCAGCAGGTTTGTTACTCAATGGGAGGGGGGGACTCTGTACTTGGCCACACGTGTATGGTAGTTTAAGATAATTTATTGTCACACAAATTGTGTGTATATAAAATATTGTAAAAAATTATGCAAACAGCAAAAAACAATAAAAACGTCAAAAAGCTATAAAACAGCAGAATGTCTGTATATCATTGATTGGATGTCACAATATCAAATATCAGGTATAGATCTTCCACATTTAAATAGCTGATAAATAACAGGCCTAAAACTTCCACATTTGAATTGCTATTTCATGGGAAGACTGGTGAGCCACTAGCACTTCGGTGTTTTTGTTTCTGAGCCTTGTTACTCAATCTGTTATCAGTGGCATCTCAAGTAGTGATTCGTCTTATATTCATCGAAATCGAATATTCGTCATTATGCTATTTATCGCGAATAATATGCGATTTAATTAATCACATATTGCGATTTTGTGTATTTTACGAATATTCGCCATATTGCTATATATTCTTGTTTTAGAATATGACGAATATTCTAAAAAACGAAGTTATTGCAATATAGCGAATATTCGTAAAATACACATATAGACTGCAATTTCACTAATGTAGTGCTATAATCTTTTTTTTTGGGTCTCTTTCTGAATAAGAAAAAGACAAAAAAAAAAAGATTATAGCGCTACATTAGTGAAATTTCAGTCTGTATGTGTAATTTACAAATATTCGCTATGTTGCTAAATATTCTTGTCTTACAATATGATGAATGTTCTAAAAAACGAATATATAGCACTATATCACATATATTCATTATTTAGAATATTCTTTTTTTCCCCCCCAATTAGTACAGTTATTGCCCTTCGGCATACTCCTCCCTGACAAGCGTCCCCATCACCTTGGGAACGCCTGGTGGTTAGAATATACCATTGGATCTGAGTTTTCACGATCTAACTCAGATCCGATGGTATATTCTAACCACCAGGCGTTCCCATGGTGATGGGGACGCTTGAAGTTAGAATATACCGCCAAGGCGCTGTGATCCGCGCAATTAACCCCTCAGGTGCGGGTTAATTGCGCGGATCACAGCGCACTGTGCTCCCTTCCTCCCCACCTCCCTAGTATTAAAATAATTGGTGGCCAGTGCATCCCCCCTCCCCAGTATTAAAATAATTGGTGGCCAGATCCGATAGTATATTCTAACCACCAGGCGTTCCCATGGTGACAGGGACGCTTGTCGGGGAGGAGTATGCCGAAGGGCAATAACTGTACTAATTGGGGAAAAAAAGAATAATATTCTATAAAACGAATATATGTGATATAGTGCTATATATTAGTTTTTTTGAATATTCGTCAATGACGAATATCCTAAAAAACAAATATATTCGATATAGTGCTATATATTAGTTTTTTTAGAATATTCGTAATTTTTTACTATCTAAACTCTTGATTCCTCCCTGCTTCTTGCTTGTGGGCCAATGAGTCATTGGCCCACAAGCATTTTAAGCAGGAAGGAATCATGTGTTCAGATGGAGAAAATGACGAATATTCGATATAACAAATATATAGCACTATATTCGCAATATTCACGAATTATCGAAGTTTGCTATATTCGCAATTAATATTCACTATGCGAATATTCACGCTCAACACTAATCTCAAGTACACACTTCACTTTCAAAAACAGAAACTGTATAGAATAAGGACATGTCTAGGAGACTCTGCCAGTTCATTAGGATCCGATGACATCCCTAAGGCTACATGCACACGACCGTATGTGTTTTGCGGTCCGCAAATTGCGGATCCGCCAAAAAAACTAATGACGTTCCGTATGGCATCCGTTTTTTTTGAGGATCCATTGTAATAATGCCTATCTTTGTCCGCAAACTAGAAAAAAAATAGGACATTTTTTCTTTTTTTGGGCGGAGCAACGGAACGGACATACTGATGCAGACAGCACACGGTGTGCTGTCCGCGTTTTTTGAGGACCAATTGAAATGAATGGGTCCGCATCCTATCCGCAAAAAAACTGATCGGACACGGAAACAAAATACGGTCGTGTGCATGAGGCCTAAAGCATAGAAACAGAAATTCAGAATACTGGCAACATCACCACAAATGCAGCTTTATTTTTTTGTACCATTATTTGCCTCTTTCTGAAGACTATGGGCCAGATTTATCATTACTCTGACAGCTCACTCCACCTTCACATATGGCTAAAGTCAGATTTAGCTCAGTCAGATTTATGACTGGCCCTTTAAGACTGTAATAAATGTGGTTTGACGGTAGAAGTTTATCCGTCAGTAAGCAGCTTTACAAAAGTCGCAAGTTTTTACGAAAAAGTCACGTATTCTATTAAAACTCTCATAAGATAAGCATGGTCCTCACTGGAGTGAAATTGCAAATTCTTTTGTGACTTTTTAAATAGTCGCAATAGTAAATCTGTCTAGAGATTCATTTACATAAAAAAAACACACCCACTTTCAGAAAACTGGCGAGCATAGTGCAGAGCAGAAAAAAGTCACAAATTTGTGCGCAGTTTTAGCGATTGCGCTAAAATTTGCAACTTTTTCACTCCATTATTCTGACTTGAGCTAATGATAAATCTGGCCCTATGAATTTATCTTTTTCAGACCAGCTGTAGTTCTGATCAGCACTGGCTTTCCAAATTCATCTAATATAGCATATCCCCTGATGGCCAGCCTGTATGCTATATGTATGGAGGTTGGGAGAGGTAGTTGACGGCTGAGCCAATCTGTGAGCTATACAGTATGTATGGAGGTTGGGGAGGTAGTTGACGGCTGAGCCAATCTGTATGCTATATGTATGGAGGTTGGGAGAGGTAGTTGACGGCTGAGCCAATCTGTGAGCTATATGTATGGAGGTTGGGGAGGTAGTTGACGGCTGAGCCAATCTGTGAGCTATATGTATGGAGGTTGGGGAGGTAGTTGACGGCTGAGCCAGCCTGTATGCTATATGTATGGAGGTTGGGGAGGTAGTTGACGGCTGAGCCAATCTGTATGCTATATGTATGGAGGATGGGAGAGGTAGTTGACGGCTGAGCCAGCCTGTATGCATATGTATGGAGGTTGGGAGAGGTAGTTGATGGCTGATCCAGCCTGTAAGCTATATGTATGGAGTTGGGAGAGGTAGTTGACGGCTGAGCCAGCCTGTATGCTATATGTATGGAGGTTGGGAGAGGTAGTTGACGGCTTAGCTAGCCTGTGAGCTATATATATGGAGGTTGGGAGAGGTAGTTGACGGCTGAGCCAGCCTGTATGCTATATGTACGGAGGTTGGGAGAGGTAGTGGACGGCTGAGCCAGCCTGTGAGCAATTTGTATAGAGGTTGGGAGAGGTAGTTGACGGCTGAGCCAGCCTATATGCTATATATATGGAGGTTGGGAGAGGTAGTTGACGGCTGAGCCAGCCTATATGCTATATGTATGGAGGTTGGGAGAGGTAGTGGACAGCTGAGCCAGCCTGTGAGCAATTTGAATAGAGGTTGGGAGAGGTAGTTGACGGCTGAGCCAGCCTGTATGCTTATATGTATGGAGGTTGGGAGAAGTAGTTGATGGCTGAGCCAGCCTATATGCTATATGTATGGAGGTTGGGAGAGGTAGTTGACGGCTGAGGCAGCCTGTGAGCTATATGTATGGAGGTTGGGAGAGGTAGTTGATGGCTGATCCAGCCTGTGAGCTATATGTATGGAGGTTGGGAGAGGTAGTTGACGGCTAAGCCAGCCTGTGAGCTATATATATGGAGGTTGGGAGAGGTAGTTGACGGCTGAGCCAGCCTGTATGCTATATGTATGGAGGTTGGGAGAGGTAGTTGACGGCTGAGCCAGCTTGTATACTATATGTATGGAGGTTGGGAGAGGTAGTTGACGGCTGAGCCAGCCTGTGAGCTATATGTATGGAGGTTGGGAGAGGTAGTTATGGCTTAGCCAGCCTGTATGCTATATGTATGGAGGTTGGGAGAGGTAGTTGACAACTGAGCCAGCTTGTATACTATATGTATGGAGGTTGGGAGAGATAGTTGATGGTTGAGTCAGCCTGTGAGCTATATGTATGGAGGTTGGGAGAGGTAGTTGATGGCTGATCCAGCCTGTGAGCTATATGTATGGAGGTTGGGAGAGGTAGTTGACGGCTGAGCCAGCCTGTGAGCTATATATATGGAGGTTGGGAGAGGTAGTTGACGGCTGAGCCAGCCTGTATGCTATATGTATGGAGGTTGGGAGAGGTAGTTGACGGCTGAGCCAGCTTGTATACTATATGTATGGAGGTTGGGAGAGGTAGTTGACGGCTGAGCCAGCCTGTGAGCTATATGTATGGAGGTTGGGAGAGGTAGTTATGGCTTAGCCAGCCTGTATGCTATATGTATGGAGGTTGGGAGAGGTAGTTGACGACTGAGCCAGCTTGTATACTATATGTATGGAGGTTGGGAGAGGTAGTTGACGACTGAGCCAGCTTGTATACTATATGTATGGAGGTTGGGAGAGGTAGTTGACGGTTGAGTCAGCCTGTGAGCTATATGTATGGAGGTTGGGAGAGGTAGTTGATGGCTGATCCAGCCTGTGAGCTATATGTATGGAGGTTGGGAGAGGTAGTTGACGGCTAAGCCAGCCTGTGTGCTATATGTATGGAGGTTGGGAGAGGTAGTTGACGGCTGAGCTAGCCTGTGAGCTATACGTATGGAGGTTGGGAGAGGTAGTTATGGCTTAGCCAGCCTGTATGCTATATGTATGGAGGTTGGGAGAGGTAGTTGATGGCTGATCCAGCCTGTGAGCTATATGTATGGAGGTTGGGAGAGGTAGTTGACGGCTGAGCCAGCCTGCGAGCTATATGTATGGAGGTTGGGAGAGGTAGTTGACGGCTGAGCCAGCCTGTGAGCTATATGTATGGAGGTTGGGAGAGGTAGTTGATGGCTGATCCAGCCTGTGAGTTATATGTATGGAGGTTGGGAGAGGTAGTTGACGACTTAGCCAGCCTGTGAGCTATATGTATGGAGGTTGGGAGAGGTAGTTGACGGCTGAGCCAATCTGTAAGCTATATGTATGGAGGTTGGGAGAGGTAGTTGACGACTGAGGCAGCCTATGAGCTATACGTATGGAGGTTGGGAAGGTAGTTGACGGCTGAGCCTGCCTGTATGCTATATGTATGGAGGTTGGGAGAGATAGTTGACGACTGAGGCAGCCTGTATGCTATATGTATGGAGGTTGGGAGAGGTAGTTGACGGTTGAGTCAGCCTGTGAGCTATATGTATGGAGGTTGGGAGAGGTAGTTGACGGCTTAGGCAGCCTTTGTGCTATATGTATGGAGGTTGGGAGAGGTAGTTGACGGCTGAGCCAGCTTGTATACTATATGTATGGAGGTTGGGAGAGGTAGTTGACGGCTGAGCCAGTCTTAGTTGACAATAGGTTAATGAATCGTATGTGGTTTGTGTGGTGTTTCCATTACTTATTCATATCTGATTTACAGAAAGGTTCAGGAACATAAGCAATTAATTTAAGAAAGGCACCTACACAGAAGATACAAAATACAATAATATCTACATTTATGTAAGACAACAATACACATTATTGTTAAAGGGGTTATCTGAGTGTTTAATACTGATGACCTATACAGGATAGGTCATCAATATCTGACTGCCAACACCCCTGCTCCCTGAGCACCAGAGCCTCTAGGCCACTGACGTCACGTTCATTGGTCACACGGTCTATACGCAGCTCAGTTTCATTCAAGGGAATAGGGCAGAACTGCAATACCAAGTACAGCCGCTAACCAATGGACATCTCTGAGCTTGGTAAACTGCAAGAAGGCCATGGAGCTGATTGGCGGGGGTGCTCATCATTGGACCCCCACTGATCACATATTGATGACCAACCCCTTTAATATGGGTCTCTACACAAATAGGGGCATGTGCTTAGCTATATTAAGAGAGCTGATGGATTTGGGAAAACCGATATAGAAATTTGCAGTATATCAAAAATATCTTGTAGTAATGGTGTTAATATCAAAGAGGATAAAGACAAAATTGAGAAGTTTACTGTACCACTTGTATATAAAGTTTCATATATCTTTGAGTATATACAGTATATGTGTGTATGTAGTTAAGTGTTTCAGTCCATTGTGTGGCTTGTCATATTCATGTGAGTATAACCCAAATGATTTTATTCACAGATATGGGAAAAGTTGCCACATCTCAAAGCTGTTGTACAATATAAAGGCAGTTTACAAGTCAAGCGTTCAGCGCTATACACGGTAGGTTATAAACGTATGTTACACCAGGGACATCAAGTTCATACAGTTGGTTGGCAGCCGACACCAGCAACATAGTTCTGTTTGTTTCGGGCCACATTCACACCAACGCTGTAGTTTTCATTGTTCTGCTCCATTAGGGCTCATACACACGACCCTGTGTGACATCTGTTTTTTGCAGATCCATTGTAACAGTGTTTGTCCTTGTCAGCAAAACGGACAAGAATAGGACATGTCCTATTTTTTTGCAGAACGGACTTGTGGACATATGGATACGGAATGCACATGGAGTCATTTCTGTTTTGCTTTGTGGACCTATTGAAATGAATGGTTCCACATACGGGCCGAAAAAAAAAAAAATACATTCTTGTGCATGAGCCCTTAGAGGAAAAGAATAATAAGGAAGTGCTGGATTCGGCACATAAGTGACCTGAATGGAGCCAAGCAGATCCCACTGACATAATAAGGTCACTTTGTTTTTTGTTTTTAGCACATGGTCTAGACATGTCCGACATGTAGGGCTTTTCTCTCTGCTGTTTTTGATGGAATCTGAGATGGAGGCCCCAGATGGAGACTCCACCACGGGTGTGAACAAACCCTTAGCTGTACTCGCTATCATCATTATTTTTTTTATTTTTTTCTTCAAGATTTCACATTAGTAGTACAAAATCAGAGCAGCTGAACTTGCATTTTTTCTTTAAAAAGTTTTGCTGACTGGCTTTCTCAATTAAAATGTCTTGTGCAAGAAATCTCCAACATAAATAATTGTGACTGGTCATGGAGCTAAGAAGGTGATTTCATTTACATGACTGAAGCTATTGGGTACGATTAAACTGCCTCGGGAGAGGTGTTAGAACAGCATGCCAGAGATTTCTAGTACAAGACGTTCTTCAAATTGAGAAAACTATATATATACTAGCAGAAGGACCCGGCTTTGCACAGGTATATTTCATCTGTTTCATTGAATGTTTGTGTGTGTTGTTAAACGATATTGACAGCATCCCCCATAACAGTGACCTCTACAGCACTCCACCCCCTTAACAGTGACCTGCACAGCCCCCCACCCCTTAAAGAGGTTATCCCACTTTGCGTTTTTATACTTACCTGCTGCCACCGCGCGTTCACTTCATCTTGATTGAAGTCTTCTCCCGGCCAGGCCGCGCGCTGGACTGAACGCGCACACCGCCGCGCATGTGCCATGGTTACTTATTTCTGGCCAGTATAGTACAGAGCCGGCGTGCGCGTTCGCAGCTCTGTACTATTCTGTCCGGGAAGAAGTCACCGTCGCACATGCGCGGCAGTGTGCGCGTTCAGGACAGGGAGCGGCCCGGCCGGGAGAAAAGAAGGAGTCTTCTGGGCAGGCGCGACCATCGGGATTTTGGAGAAGAGGTCGTAACCAGGGGAGACCGAGTCACAACAATAAGGTAAGTGGGGATGAATTTTATCCTAATCGGTTGGAATTTGTTAATAAAGTATATTTACAAAAATGATCACTGTCAAATCATTAACAGATTTAACAGTGATCATTATGATGGGATAACCCCTTTAACACTGACCACCACCCCAGTGCACTGCCTCCTTAAAATGGGACCTCTACAGCAGCCCACCCCTTAACTTTGACCTTCACAACAGCCTGTCCTTTAACAGTGAGCTCCACAGCACCCCACCCTCTTGACAGTGACTTCCACAAGGGCCACACCCTTAACAGTGACCTCTACAGAACCTGCCCCTTAACACCGACCATAGGTTACAGTCCCCTTAACTGTGACCTCCACCATTCCCAGCCCCCTTAACAGAGACCTCCAGCGACTGCCCCTTTAACAGTGACTGCCACAGTACCCCGCTCCTTTAAGGCCTCTTTCACACAGGCGAGTTTTCTGCAGCGGGTGCAATGCGTGAGGTGAACGTATTGCACCCGCACTGAATCCGGACCCATTCATTTCTATGGGGCTGTGCACATGAGCGGTGATTTTCACTCATCACTTGTGCTTTGCATAAAAATCGCAGCATGTTCTATATTGTGCATTTTTCACGCAACGCAGGCCCTATAGAAGTGAATGGGGCTGCGTGAAAATCGCAAGCATCCACAAGCAAGTGCGGATGCGGTGCGATTTTCACGCATGGTTGCTAAGGAGATGATCGGGATGGAGACCTGATCTTTATTATTTTCCATTATAACATGGTTATAAGGGAAAATAATAGCATTCTTAATACAGAATGCATAGTACAATAGGGCTGGAAAGGTTAAAAAATAATAAAAAATTTAACTCATCCCACCCGCGTAGCGGATCTCTTCTTATTTCTTCTTTCTTCAGGACCTGGGTTAAGGACCTTTGATGACGTCACTGCGCTCATCACATGGTCATCACATGATCCATTACATGGTCCATCACCATGGTGATGGACCATGTGATGAGCGCAGTGACATCATCAAAGGTCCTTTACCCAGGTCCTGAAGAAAGAAGAGGAGATCCGCTACACGACCAAATGGATGGGGTGAGTTAATTTTTTTAAATTATTTTTAACCCCCTGGACATTTTATTGAGCATTCTGTATTAAGAATGCTATTATTTTAACCATGTTATAAGGGAAAATAATAAAATCTACAGAACACCTAACCCAAACCCGAACTTCTGTGAAGAAGTCCGGGTTTGGGTCTGGGTACGAAACTTGCAGATTTTTCTCACGTGCATGCAAAACGCATTAAACGTTTTGCACTCGTGGGGAAAAAAATTGTGCATTTTCCCGCAATGCACCCGCATCTTTTCCCGCACGTCACCCGCAACACCCATGTGAACCCAGCCTAACAGTGACCTCCACAGTCCCCTGCTCCCTTAACAGTGACCCCCACAGTGCCTGCCCCTTTAACAGTGACCTCCACAGCAGCCTGCCCCTTAACAGTAACATTAACAGTGACCTCCACAGCGGCCGCCCCTTTATTAGTTACCTCCACAGTACCCCATCTTCTTAACAGTGATTTCTACAATAACCCGCCCTCTTAAGTTACCTCCACAGCAGCTGCCCCTTTAATAGTGGCCTCCACAATCCCCCGCCCCTTAACAGTGACCTCCACAGAGCTCTGTTCCTTTAAAATGGGACCTCTACAACACCACACCCCCTTAACAGTGACCTCTATAGCACCCCACCCCTTAACACTGTTCTCCGTAGTGGACCATCACCTTAACTGTGACTTCCACCGTTCCCTGCCCCTTAACAGAGACTTCCACAGTACCCCACTGCCTTAAAAGTGACCCCCACAGCGGCTGTCCCTTTAAAAGTGACCTCCACAGTCCCCTGCCTCCTTAACAGTAGTCTCCACAGTTCCCGCCCCTTTAACAGTAGCCTCCACAGCATCCTGCCCCCTTAACAGTGATCTCCACAGCGGCCGCCCATTTATTAGTGACCTCCACAGTACCTCATCTCCTTAACATTGATTTCCACAACACCCCACCACCTTAACATTGGCCTCTACAGCAATATGCCCCTTAAAACTGACCTACATAGTGGACCGTCTCCTTAACTGTGACCTCCATAGCAGCCTCCCACTTGAACTGTGACCTCCATAGCACTCTGCTCCCTTAACAGTGTCATCCACAGCACCCTGCTCCTTTAGAGCTGACCTACAGCAGTGAAGAAAAAGGACTGGGTTGTTATGGAAACCTGGTGTAAAACTGTGTGTATGTGGAGACTAAGGGCCTGCGAGCTTCTATTGGCTGATAACATTTTTTGGGGAATATCTCAGGAACAGTACGTGATAAAGAGCAGAGACCGGGTCTAAAACCTTCCTGGACACCTGATGTACCTGTGTGCCAAATTTCGTGACTGTAAATGCGACAGTGCGGATTCCTTTAGCGGACATACATACACACACACACTCAGCTTTATATATTAGATATATATATTACAGCAAAGCAGCATAACTAATTTGACATTTGTGGTTCTCTAAATAGCCTTTCCAAAAGTAATATTATAAGCCATACTTCTGAGATTTAGTTGAAAGGGCCACTTTCCGGTTACAGTTGACCAATGTGTAAAATGACTATATGACATTTACTAATATAGCCATTGTTGAAATTCTGCACCATTTTGTATATTTCATAAGGGATGCCCCTTGTTTGCCACATCTTTTGTTCTGTCTGCACAGAGGTCCTGTCCATAAGATGGAAGCTGATGGAGAGTCATGTGACCAGGAAAACCACCTCCATGTCTCTTGCATTCCTGCATTTGCACAGTTAGGAGTTTAGTGTAGTTCCAGTGAGTTTGAATGAAGGTCACGTGACCCTCCATCAACGGCCATCTTATGGACAGGACCTCTGCGCAGACAGCACAGAAGATTAAGCATGGCTTATGATTTATAGCAAATTGCACAGAATATCTTCAAAAGCTATATTAGTAAGTCATCTTACATACACATTGGTAACAAATAGCCAGAAAGTGGCCAAACTCTTAAAGAGGGTAAGGCTACTTTCACACTCTCGTTTGCGCTCCCCTGTATAACGGATATGTTTTGCAGCCCATAGACTTCTATTATGACGGAATAAATAACAAAATGCCTCCGTTATGCATTTTGTCATAGAATTGCGTTAAAGTTCGTGTTAACGGAATCCATAACGCAATTCACCTTTTACCAGTAAACAATGCATGAACGAATTTCAAAATATGAAATTCGCTCATCTCTAATGATTATATTCAACTCCTTAAGATATAGGGTAATAATAGCTCTCTTCCTCCCTCCATATTTGACATATTTTTTTTCGGGTGTACAGGAATCAGTGGTCAGTGATTCGGTACAGCTACTTTACAGTGTCTCTGATGTTTTGTCCTACGTTTTATGCTTTTAATCATGTATTTTTTATTATCTATTCAATAAATTGAGGATATATTTATTACACTCTTTTGGGCCTTGTGGCTTTCTGCTCCTTTGTGAGTAATTTTTGTAGGTTTGGACATGCCCACATAATTGATGTCTGAGGTTTTTGTGTTTGTTTTTCAAGCCCACGAGAGATCAGATTCAGTTGCTCACCGATCCATAAACAGACGAAGTAGGCCGCAGTCCAGTGTAAATGATGCAGTTTATTCACTCGTAGTTCATACAGCAATATTTCAGCTGCTCAGTGCCTGAAAATGACTGCATTGAGCAGCTGAAACGTTGCTGTGTGAACTACGGGTGAATAAACTGCATCATTTACACTGGACGGCGGCCTACTTCGTCTATGTTAGGATCTATGTAGATAGACATACAACCCACAGTAATTTTGATTTTTTTTACATAAAATTCCAGTGGAAAGAATTTATGGAGCTGGGCAATGATATCAGTGATGAGCACCTGGATGATGTCATACAATCCCAGAAGCCCAACCAATGCTGTGTCCTTATCTATACCTCCGGGACTACTGGAAACCCAAAAGGAGTGATGCTAAGTCATGATAATGTAAGTAAACCTATCAGAATGACATTAGTAGACTGTACACAGTTTCCAGGGGTGCACCTAGCCTTTCTGCTGCCTGAGGCGAGGCGAAACCTGAAACAGCGCCCCCCCCCCCCCCCTCCCTAATGCCAATTTCTTCACATCCGGGCCATTTTCCCCCTTTCCAACCAGGCCTAATTTTGCAAATCTGACACGTGTCACTTTATGTGGTAATAACTTTGGAACGCTTTTACTTGTCCAAGCGATTCTGAGATTGTTTTCTCGTGACACATTCTACTTCATGACAGTCGTAAATTTATTTGTAAAATAATCCCAAATTTACCAAAAATGTTGAAAGATTAGCAATTTTAAAAATTTCGATTTCTCTAGCTGGCGAATGCGCATTAATTATTGTGATGCTGTATAAGCAGTGCGCATGCGCCGGCCGACGGACTGAGTGCACAGGCGCCGGATCTCGGCAAAACAACAAGTTAGTAGATAGGCGGTCAGAGGGAAAGGATAGGCGGGCGGAGGGAAGGAAGGGGCGGGGGGAAGTGAAGAAAAGGCTGAGCTAGCAGGGCACCTACGAGGGTAACGCCGCCCCTGGGCACTTGGGATCCCTCATTTGCATATGTTACAAAGATGTTTTTTGACGGTTTTAGAAGTCCAGGATTGATGCTAAAAGTAACGTTTTTATTAACTGTAAGCATGCTAGAAAGCTATGGGAAGGGTTACAAACGTGAAATGATGATGACAGACTCCCTTTAACATTCCCCATATGTCTACTTTATGTTGGCATCATTTTGTAAATGTCTTTTTTTTTTTTTTTTTAGGATGTTAGAAGGCTTAGAAGTTTAGAAGCAATTCTTAAAATTTGAAAGAAAATTTCCAAAACCCACTTTTTAAGGACCAGTTCAGGTCTGAAGTCACTTTGTGGGGCTTACATAGTGGAAACCCCCCATAAAGGACCCATTGTAGAAACTACACCCCTCAAGTTACTTAAAACTGATTTTACAAACTTTGCTAACCCTCTATGTATTCCACAATAATTAAAGGAAAATGGAGATGACATTTCTAAATTTCACTTTTTTGGCAGATTTTCCATTTTAATCAATTTTTTTTCTTTAACAAATCGAGGGTTAGCAGCCAAACAAAACTCAATATTTATTACCCTGATTCTGCGGTTTACAGAAACACCCCACATGTGGTCGTAAACTGCTGTGAGGGCACATGGCAGGGTGCAGAAGAAAAGGAGCGCCGTATGGTTTTTGGAAGGCAGATTTTGCTGAACAGTTTTTTTTTTGTTTGTTTGTTTTTTTTATTTAAAAAAGACAAATCAATGACAGAAAAGAAAAATTGAAACATATACAGTACAGACCAAAAGTTTGGACACACCTTCTCATTCAAAGAGTTTTCTTTATTTTCATGACTATGAAAATTGTAGATTCACACTGAAGGCATCAAAACTATGAATTAACACATGTGGGATTATATACATAACAAAAAAGTGTGAAACAACTGAAAATATGTCATATTCTAGGTTCTTCAAAGTAGCCACCTTTTGCTTTGATTACTGCTTTGCACACTCTTGGCATTCTCTTGATGAGCTTCAAGAGGTAGTCACCTGAAATGGTCTTCCAACAGTCTTGAAGGAGTTCCCAGAGATGCTTAGCACTTGTTGGCCCTTTTGCCTTCACTCTGCGGTCCAGCTAACCCCAAACCATCTCGATTGGGTTCAGGTCTGGTGACTGTGGAGGCCAGGTCATCGGGTGAAGCACCCCATCACTCTCCTTCATGGTCAAATAGCCCTTACACAGCCTGGAGGTGTGTTTGGGCTCATTGTCCTGTTGAAAAATAAATGTTGGTCCAACTAAACGCAAACCGGATGGAATAGCATGCCGCTGCAAGATGCTGTGGTAGCCATGCTGGTTCAGTATGCATTCAATTTTGAATAAATCCCCAACAGTGTCACCAGCAAAGCACCCCCACACCCTCACACCTCCTCCTCCATGCTTCACGGTGGGAACCAGGCATGTAGAGTTCATCCGTTCACCTTTTCTGCGTCGCACAAAGACACGGTGGTTGGAACCAAAGATCTCAAATTTGGACTCATCAGACCAAAGCACAGATTTCCACTGGTCTAATGTCCATTCCTTGTGTTCTTTAGCCCAAACAAGTCTCTTCTGCTTGTTGCCTGTCCTTAGCAGTGGTTTCCTAGCAGATATTGTACCATGAAGGCCTGATTCACACAGTCTCCTCTTAACAGTTGTTCTAGAGATGTGTCTGCTGCTAGAACTCTGTGTGGCATTGACCTGGTCTCTAATCTGAGCTGCTGTTAACCTGCGATTTCTGAGGCTGGTGACTCGGATGAACTTATCCTCCGCAGCAGAGGTGACTCTTGGTCTTTCTTTCCTGGGGCGGTCCGCATGTGAGACAGTTTCTTTGTAGCGCTTGATGGTTTTTGTGACTGCACTTGGGGACACTTTCAAAGTTTTCCCAATTTTTCGGACTGACTGACCTTCATTTCTTAAAGTAATGATGGCCACTCGTTTTTCTTTACTTAGCTGCTTTTTTCTTGCCATAATACAAATTCTAACAGTCTATTCAGTAGGACTATCAGCTGTGTATCCACCTGACTTCTCCACAACGCAACTGATGGTCCCAACCCCATTTATAAGGCAAGAAATCCCACTTATTAAACATGACAGGGCACACCTGTGAAGTGAAAACCATTTCAGGTGACTACCTCTTGAAGCTCATCAAGAGAATGCCAAGAGTGTGCAAAGCAGTAATCAAAGCAAAAGGTGGCTACTTTCAAGAACCTATAATATGACATATTTTCAGTTGTTTCACACTTTTTTGTTATGTATACAATTCCACATGTGTTAATTCATAGTTTTGATGCCTTCAGCTCGAATCTATGATTTTCATAGTCATGAAAATAAAGAAAACTCTTTGAATGAGGTGTGTCCAAACTTTTGGTCTGTACTGTATATCTATTTTTATAGGCCTCCGCACAGACCAAACAATAAATTGTACAAAAAAAATGCCGTGCAGAGAGACTGTTTCCAAATAATTAAAATGTAACAATAGATTCACTTTTTCCATCCCACCCTCCTCCCACCCCATCCCATCCCATCCCATCCCATCGCGCTGTCTCGAGGGTCACGGGACCGACACGTCAACCAGACCTACTAATCATAAAAGGTCGGACACGCAACAACTATCTAGCTTCCGGGTGCAGATCGTCATCCTCAGATACAAAATCCAATAAACCCAAGTTTCTGCTGAATACCTTGGGTAGCACATCACTCATAGTTCTTAACCCTGCTAATTAAATGCTTCCACTCTTCTATATCAGGGGAATTCTCAGACCCCCAATGTCTCGCTATTACCACTCTAGCAAGTAATAGTGCCTTCAGACAAAAAAGCCCTTAGATAGAGGGAGAGAGGCGCCTAGAACAGGTACAGGAATATCAATTGATGGCTTGGCAGCAGACCGACCACCAAGCACATCAAAGACCTTACACCAGAAGATCTGTATGATAGGGCAAGACCATATCAAATGTAAAAAATCTGCCTGTTCACCATTACACTTCGGGCAGATCTTAGTAAGATTTGTATTAATTTAAGATAACATTGCCGGAGTATAGTAGAGGCGATACAGAATTTGAAACTGAATAAGCCTATGGGTACTAGATAGAGAGGAGGTTTTAATGTTTTGATATATAGTCTCCCAATTAAGTTTATTATTAGACCCAATCTCACGTTCCCAATTATTCTCACTTGTAAATTTTAAAGTTGCGCCTAATCCTTTCCTTATCTTCCTATACATTTGTGCAATTGACACCTTCTTAATATTAAAGCAAAAATCCATACATTCATGTGCAGTAACTGTGAAATTATTTTTATTCTTAGTGTTTGAAAAGGCGTGTTTTAGTTGTGCATATCTAAAATAAACCAATCAATCAATGGAAGGATGTTTAACTTATTAAATTCAAGGCTAGATGAGCTAATCCTAATACCCAGGTATTCTACAGAATCTGTTGGGGAAAGGATCCTGAACTGGTTTTTAGATACCATGTCCCATTTGAAGCCCCCCTCCCGATGCACCCTTACAGTAAAAAATCCCCAAAAGTGACCCCATTTTGGAAACTTGGGGATAAGGTGCCTGTTTTCTTGGTACTATTTTGGGGTACATATGATTTTTAATTGCTCTATATTGTGTTTTTTTTGTGAGGCAAGGTAACCAAAAAATGGCTGTTTTGGCACTGTTTTTATTTTTCACAACATTCATCTGGCAGGGTAGATCATGTGCTATTTTTGTAGAGCAGGTTGTTACGGATGCAATGATATCAAATATGTCTACATTCTTTGTTTGTTTTATTTTTTCATAATAAAGCTTTATTTTTTATTATGTTTTTGTGTCTCTATTTTCTGAATGTCATTTTTTTTATTATTTTTTTGCCGATCATCTTGTGCAGGGGCTAGTTTTTTTACAGGAAGAATTGACGTTTTTACCGGTACCATTTTTAGGTACATATGGGCCAAGGTGACAAAAAAATTGGTTGTTTTAGCACAGTTTTTATTTATTTATTTTTACAGCGTTCACTTGAGGGGTTAGGTCCTGTGACATTTTCATAGAGCTGATCGTTACGGACGCAGCAATACCTGATATGTATAATTTTTCTTATTTATTTAAGTTTTACACAATAATAGCATTTTTAAAACAAAAAAATTATGTTTTAGTGTCTCCATAGTCTGAGAGCCATAGCTTTTTATATTTTTGGACCGCACTTTATATGATGTTAGGTGACAAAAAATGGCTTTTTTTGGCACTGTTTTTATTTTTTATGGTGTTCACTTGAGGTGTTAGGTCATGTGATATTTTTATAGAGCTGGTTGTTACAGACACTGTGATACCTAATATGTATATTTTTTTTATTTATTTCACTTTAACACAATAATACAATTTTTGAAACAAAAAAAATATGTTTTAATGTCTCCATGTTCTGAGAGCTATATATTTATTTATTTTTTGAGCAATTTTCTTATGTAGGGGCTAATTTTTTGCGGGATGAGGTGACGATTTTATTGGTACCATACGCCTTTTTGATCACTTGGAGTTGCACTTTTTGTGATGTAAGGTGACAAAAATTGCTTTTTTTGACACAGTTTAAATCTGTTTTTTATGGTGTTTATCGACGAGGTGGATCATGTAATACCCGTATATTTATAGAGCCAGTCGTTACGGACGCGGCAATACCAAATATGTCTATTTTATTTTTTCTATTTTTAACTTTTTTTTATTACTTAATTTTTTTTTCAAAACACTTTATTTTTTTTATTTTACACTTTGCGTCCCCCATAAGGTCATACAAGACCTCTGGGGGACATTTAACTTCATAATTTTTTTTTTCACTATTGATTTCTCCTGTGTATACAGCGATCTAGAAGGCAGGGAAACCTGGGAACTGTCGCTGCCTTCCTTCTGGGGTGCCCTGCTGTCACTGACAGAGGGCCCTCAACTCGGCAGCTACACGATTAGCGTGCAGCTGCCATCTCTGAATGGACATTCCAAAACGTCCATTCAGAGATAAACATCCACCCACAGGACGTTGATATCCTATGGGCGGATGTGAAGTGGTTAAGCCAACCCCTTCCCTTCAGCCCATGGCCCTTTAGCTGCCCTCTCCCCCCTCTTGCCCCTACCAGGTGCTGCCTAAGGTGAGCACCTCACTTGGCCTTATTGGTGGTGCACCTCTGACAGTTTCCTTTTCTGCCTGAGAATTGCACATCAAAATTACTGTGAGGTTCTCTGTCAGCTCTACAGAGAAGGTCTAAGAATGATTACACGTCTCACCAACAACAGATATTAGTGAGACATATTACTGTGTACAGGATGTCTGGTATTTAAGACATCTTATCATATATTTTCAATGAAATATGTATTATGAAATGTCAGCCGGCCTCACAACTGTCCTTCATTTAGAGACATAATATACACATTTGGCCAAGTTGAAGGTGCATACTTAGGATAGCTAAGGAAAATTATCCATGTAAGGGCAAATTTAGTCTTTAGCCTTTCCCTTTTATACATGAAAAAGATGACATGCAGGGCACTGACACATTTCAACCTAGTTTTAGCACCTAGGGCTCCTATACATAGCAGAACCCCAAGGAACCTGAACGGCAGTGCACAGTGGCAGCACAGCTCCCTATACAGACTCCGTGCACTGCTGTACAGGTGTTGTTGGGGGCTGAATGTATAGAGGCATTCTCCCCTGGAAGCAAGGGTGTAGCTAAAGGCTCATGGGCCCTGGTGCAAGAGTTCAGCTTAGGCCCCTCTTCTCTCAGTGCTTTGTGGCCAGGGTCAGGGAAGCACATAGTTTTCGTGCTTCCTGAGGCAAAAATTTAAACGGCACCCTTCATGCCAAATTCTTGACCTAACCCCTTCCCTCCAGCCAGAGGTGTAGCTTGACCTGCATGCACTTTCTATAATACCGGTGTCTTCTTATGTAGCACAAGGGTCTTTGGGCCCCCTCAGGCTCCTAGGTCCAGTAGTGATTGCTACCTCTGCACTCCCTATAGATATGTCCCTGTCTGGAAGCACCACTTAGAGACAAGAATAGGTACTACAGAGGACAATGCATATTTTTGGCAGCTCCATTATGGCTTTGAACAAAACAAAGCCAAAATATAGTCACGTGCATGGACTTTTTTTATTAAAGGAGAAAAATCAGGTCGTATGGGGATAGGCAGATAAAATAGTACCATGGAACAGTGCAAAAGCACATGGCCAGTTGGTTCTTCACTTTTGTGCAGAGTTTCCTTCAAATAATGTAGAGCAATGGAAAGGGCATAAGTAAATGGTTCTGAATTGTAAGATGTTACCAATAGTCACTGGAACAAACACTAATACTGTTTACTTTCATCTACCATCAAGTTTGCTCAGCTATTTTGTGAATGAAGCTGATGGAGTACTACAGTCCTGTCAATCCATTGCAGTCTCAGCTAACAACAATAACCTCTCATTTAGGGTCTTTTCACAGTGTAGGCTTGCTGTACGTGCTGGACAACCTCCCAGACGATATGTTTAACCCCTTAAGGACACAGCCTTTTTACACCTTAGGACCAGGCCATTTTTTGCAAATCTGACCAGTGTCACTTTAAGTGCTGATAACTTTAAAACGCTTTGACTTATCCAGGCCGTTCTGACATTGTTTTTTCATCACATATTGTACTTCATGACACTAGTAAAATTAAGTCAAAAAAATATTTTTTTTTGCACCAAAAAATACCAAATTTATCAAAAATTTTGAAAAATTAGCAAATTTCAAAGTTTCAGTTTCTCTACTTCTGTAATACATAGTAATACCCCCAAAAATTGTGATGACTTTACATTCCCCATATGTCTACTTCATGTGTGAATTATTTTGGGAATGATATTTTATTTTTTGGGGATGTTATAAGGCTTAGAAGTTTAGGAGCAAATCTTGAAATTTTTCTGAAATTTACAAAAACTAAATTTTTAGGGACCATTTCAGGTCTGAAGTCGCTTTGCGAGGCTTACATAATAGAAACCACCCAAAAATGACCCCATCTAAGAAACTACACCCCTCAAGGTATTCAAAACTGATTTTACATATGTCGTTAACCCTTTAGGTGTTGCACAAGAGTTATTGGCAAATGGGGATGAAATTAGAAAATTTCATTTTTCTGTCTAATATTTCATTTTTACCCATTTTTTCCACTAACAAATCAAGGGTTAACAGCCAAACAAGACTGTATCTTTATTGCCCTGACTCTGCCGTTTACAGAAACACCCAATATGTGGCCGCAAACTACTGTACGGCCACACAGCGGGGCGTAGAGTGAAAGGTGCGCCGTGTGGTTTTTGGAGGGCTGATTTTTATGGACTGGTTTATTTACACCATGTCCCATTTGAAGCCCCCTGATGCACCCCTGGAGTAGAAACTCCCTAAAAGTGACCCCATCTAAGAAACTACACCCCTCAAGGTATTCAAAACTGGTTTTACATACGTCGTTAACCCTTTAGATGTTGCACAAGAGTTATTGGCAAATGGGGATGAAATTTGAAAATTCTATTTTTTTGCCTTATTTTCCATTTTAACCCATGTTTTCCACTAACAAAGCAAGGGTTAACAGCCAAACAAGACTGTATCTTTATTACCCTGACTCTGCCGTTTACAGAAACACCCAATATGTGGCTGTACACTACTGTACGGCCACACAGCGGGGCGTAGAGTGAAAGGTGCGCCGTTTGGTTTTTGGAGGGCTGATTTTTATGGACCGGTTTATTTACACCGTGTCCTGTTTCAACCCCCCTGATGCACCCCTGGAGTCGAAACTCCCTAAAAGTGACCCCATCTAAGAAACTACACCCCTCAAGGTATTCAAAACTGGTTTTACATACGTCGTTAACCCTTTAGGTGTTGCACAAGAGTTATTGGCAAATGGGGATGAAATTGGAAAATTTCATTTTTTTGCCTTATTTTCCATTTTAACCCATGTTTTCTACTAACAAAGCAAGGGTTAACAGCCAAACAAGACTGTATCTTTATTACCCTGACTCTGCCGTTTACAGAAACACCCAATATGTGGCCGTACACTACTGTACGGCCACACAGCGGGGCGTAGAGTGAAAGGTGCGCCGTTTGGTTTTTGGAGGGCTGATTTTTATGGACCGGTTTATTTACACCGTGTCCTGTTTCAACCCCCCTGATGCACCCCTGGAGTCGAAACTCCCTAAAAGTGACCCCATTTTGGAAACTACGGGATAAGGTGGCATTTTTTGGGGGAGTATTTTTAGGGCAAATATAATTTTTGGTTGCTCTATATTACATTTTTGTGAGGCAAGGTTACCAAAAATAGAAATTCTGATATTTCATCTCCATTTGCCATTAACTGTTGAGGAACACCTAAAGGGTTAATAAAGTTTGTATAATCATTTTTGAATACCTTGAGGGGTGTAGTTTCTTAGATGGGGTCAATTTTAGGGAGTTTTTACTCTAGGGGGGCATCAGGGGGGCTTCAAAAGGGATATGGTGTCAATAAAAAAGGCCATCAAAATCGGCCTTCCAGAAACCATGTCGGTCCTTTCCTTTTGCGGCCTCCCTTTTACGGATACAGCAGTTTACGACCACAAATGTGGCGTTTCTGTAAACTGCAGTATCAGGGTAATAAATTTTAACTTTTGTTTGGTTGTTAACCCTTGTTTTGTTACCGGAAAAAACGGACTGAAATGGAAAAGTGCCAAAAATAGCGGTTTTGGCACCGTTTTTTTTATTTATTTTTTAACCGTGTTAATCTGGGTAGTTAGGTCATGGGATATTGTTATAGAGGAGATTCTTACGGACGCGGCAATATCTAATAAGTCTACTTTTTTTTTACAATTATTTAGGTTTTTGACTATATTATCTTTTTTGATACAACATTTTTTTTTGGGTATCTCTAAAGTCTAAGTGTCATTTTTTTTATTTTCTTTTAGCCAATTATCTTATGTGGGGGCTCATTTTTTGCGGGATGAGCGGACGGTTTTATTGGCACTATTTTGGGGGTATTTTTATAGAGGAGATTCTTACGGACGCGGCGATACCTAATAAGTCAACTTTTTTTTACAATTATTTAGGTTTTAGACTATATTATCCTTTTTGATACCCTAAAAAAAAATTTGTATCTCTAAAGTCTAAGAGTCATTTTCTATTTTTTTTTTATCTGATTATCTTATGTGGGGGCTCATTTTTTGCGGGATGAGATGACGGTTTTATTGGCACTAATTTGGGGGCTATATGACTTTTTGATCGCTTGCTATTAAACTTTTTATTATGTAAGGTGACAAAAAAAAACTTTTTTTGCACCTTTTTTTTTTTTTTCTGGACCATGTTAATCTGGGGGGTTAGGTAATGGGGCATTTTTATAGAGGAGATTATTACCGACGCGGCAATACCTATGTCTACTTTTAATAAATTATTTTAGTTTTTTTGGGTGTCTCAAGTCTGAGAACCATTTTTTTTTATCCGATGTCAGTGCTAAATTGGGATATAAATTTAGTACTCCATGGAAGTGTGATACTCCCTGAAGCAACCGTCAATGCAGAGGCCCGGATGATCGGGGCAAGTGTCGCACTGAGTAGTCGTGTCCTTCCGTATCCCCCTCCTGCGACACACTCTGCACTTTTTTTGGGTTCGTCCCTTCTTTCCAGTATGGGGGACCACACCTGGAAAGTGTTGGCCAGGGACGATCCGGGCACCTACAGTTCCCGAGGTACTCCGGCCTGCTCTTTCCCGGTCCGAAAAGATCAGGGCCTTGAGGACTGCCTCATAGAACTGGAGGAATGTCCCTGTGCTGCCAGCGCTTCGGGATAGTACAAAAGAGTTGTACATGGCAACCTGCACCAAGTAGACCGCAACTTTTTTGTACCATGCCCGGGTTTTGCGCATGGCGTTATATGGCTTGAGGACTTGATCAGAGAGATCAACTCCTCCCATATACCGATTGTAAGCGACGATACAATCGGGCTTGAGGACCGTTGCCGCGGTACCTCGCACAGGGACAGGGGTGATGCCGTTACCATGAATTGTGGACAGCATAAGGACATCCCTCTTGTCCTTATACCTGACCAGCAACAGGTTTCCAGTGGTAAGGGCACGGGTCTCACCCCTGGGGATAGGTACCTGGAGGGGGTGGGCAGGGAGGCCGCGTTGATTTTTCCGCACGGTCCCACAAGCGGACGTGGATCTGGCGGCAAGGGACTGGAACAAGGGGATACTGGTATAAAAGTTATCCACGTAAAGGTGGTAACCCTTATCCAGCAGTGGGTACATAAGGTCCCACACAAGTTTCCCGGTAACACCCAGAGTGGGGGGACATTCTGGGGGTTGAATCCGGGAATCTCGCCCCTCGTATACACGAAATTTGTAAGTGTACCCTGAGGTACTCTCACAAATTTTGTATAGCTTCACGCCATACCTCGCCCGCTTGGAGGGCACATACTGGCGGAAAATGAGTCTCCCCTTGAACGCAATGAGAGACTCATCAACCGCGACCTCTCTTCCAGGTACATAGGCCTCCATGAATTTGGCCCCAAAGTGATCGATGACCGGCCGTATCTTGTACAGACGGTCATGGGCAGGATCACCTCGGGGGGGACATGCTGCATTATCGGAATAATGCAGACATTTCCGGATGGCCTCAAACCGGGAGCGTGTCATGGCTGTACTGTAAAGTGGGGCCTGGTATAGGACGTCCCCACTCCAGTACAGCCTGACACTGGGTTTTTTGACCAGGCCCATATGCAGCACGAGGCCCCAAAATGTCCTCATTTCGGCTGCACTGACCGGCGTCCAGCCACCGGGCCTGGCCAAAAAGGAGCCCGGGTGTTGAGCGACGAACTGTTGGGCGTACAGATTCGTCTGCTCCACCATCAGATTTACCAGTGGGTCACTGAAAAAATGACAAAAAAAGTCATATTCAGTGTAGCCCACTGTGGAAATCTGGATTCCTGATTGGCCTACAAAATCAGGAATCACAGGCTCGTATCGCTCTGGGCTACACCAGACAAGTTCACCGGCAGGGGGCTCCGGTGGATTTAACTGGTGGGCCGGGAAACCAGTACGAGCCCCAGAGCTGCTCGTACTAGTGTGGGCCACAGGGTCCCTAACATGGCGGTCCCCTTGCTCCGCCTGGCGGCGTCTCCGCCGCCTTGGGGGCTCATCATCATCGCTAGATGATGAGGAGGATGCGGATGACAACAGGAATGTGGGGTCATCCTCATCCTCACTGGGACTCTCGGAGTCAGAGGCAATCTGGGCGTATGCCTCCTCGGCCGAGAACGTCCGGCGGGCCATAGGGGAGTGTGTGTCTGCGTGTATATGTGCGTGTGTGTAACTCTTTATTTTGTGTGCGTGTGTGTGGGGGCACGGGTGTTCACGAACTCACCCTAAAACTAACAGAAAAAAAATAAAATAAACTAACTAAAAAAAGGGCAAAAAATGTGGGGAAAAAAATTCAAAACCGCTGATCAACCGTCCGAAGTTGATCAGCGGTGGGGTGTGCGATGCGCTAACAGTGGCCGGACACTAAGTGCCGGCCACAGTCAGCGTACACGAAAAAAAAAAAAATGCACCCCAAAAAAGGTGGGGGGGGGGGGCAGGGGGTGGGGGGGCAAGTGGCAGCACCCCTGGGGGGTCTAGGGTCACACAGCTGTGCTGTGGACCCCAGACACCCTAACTAGGGTGATGCAATCAAAGTTCAAAAACTAACTTTCCCTTTTTTTTTCCCTGCCTAAACCAAACTTTCCCTAGCTGTCCCTATGTACCTGATGGGGTCCTGGGGGGCACAGATCGGGTCCTGGGGGGCACAGATCGGGTCCTGGGGGGCACAGATCGGGTGCAGCAGACACGTGCAGGCAGCTCCTCTCTCCTCCGGCTCCGGAACACAAAAGGAGGAGGAGAGGAGCGCCTGCCTCTTTTGAATCTGCCGCCGGACCGCCCACAGACCAATCAGAAAGCGATCCTGAGTGGTGATGTCACCATCACCACTCAGGATCGCTGGATGGTGATTGGTGGAGTGAAATCACACCACCATCACCATCCTGTTCCGGGTTATCGGGACTTCAGAGACCCGAATAACCCGGAAACGCAGAAAACCGCAGGTCTGAATTGACCTGCGGTTTTCTGCGATCGCATACATGGGGGGGTCACCGGACCCCCCGGCGCATTTGCTCCAAGTGCCTGCTCAATGATTTGAGCAGGCACGGTGTTCCGATCACCGCCCGCCGTGCGGCGGTGATCGAAAATGCACAGGGCGTACATGTACGCCCTGTGTCCTTAAGTACCAGGGCACAAGGGCGTACCTGTACGCCCTATGTCCTTAAGAGGTTAACAAACCCATAGGATCCTATTGTCCAGACAGACTAGTATTTTGGCCTCTGTTCAGTGTTATACACCAGGGTTTCCATATTTTTATTGTATGTAATAGCGCAGAAGACTGCATTATTCCATACAGAGCTATCTATTGTATGTTTTTGTAAAATAGAACCATACACCGACTAGGAAAAGGGTAACAATGTATTTGAACTTTTGACATTTAGGCTGCATATCTCATCATCCACTACAGCTTCGAACTTGAGAGTACCATCATTTTATAGACAATCATCTTGGCTATCTCATACATAAATTGGACTTGCAACTTTTTTTTTGCATATGATTAGTTATGCAGATTCTTGTCATGTAACTGCATCGTTACTGTTTTGCTCCCGGTGGTGGAATAATCTTTTTCTTCTTGTATACTACAAATTACAACCTGTTCTCACATTGCCTAATAGCTCAGTGTGTTATAAAGGTTATTGGTTCGTATCCAGGAGCAGTCATGAAGATGATTTCCCAAGAAAAGGGAAACAGCATCATCCAGCTCATTGATAAAGCCATCAAAATTGCCAAACTGCATCATGTGAGTGCCATGACAGTTGGAAGAATCTAAAATGAAGTCCGTCCATCCATTCCAAAGCGGTGACGTCCAGGCAAAATATTCGAGTCAACAAGTCGGCTAATCACAAGGTCTATCAGTTCTAGCGCGACAAACATGGCAGTGGAAGTGGCTTGTATGCTTCGGAATAGTAAGATCACATACGTCCATGCAAGCACTGTACAACACACATTACACTAGACTGGAATTGTGGCCCAAAAAAAGGTGAAGAAGCCTCAACTTTAATATAGTCATAAGAAGCATTGGCTCGAATTTGCAAAAAAGTACAAACAATGAAAGATTGGAAACTGGTAATTTTGGGGCAATGTGACGAAAGTCAGTAGACTGGGCTCTGATGGGTGCAAATGGGTCTGGAAGAAACAAGGGATAAGAGGGCTAATGGATCGAGAAATTGAAGGAACTGTCAAGTTCAGTGGAGGAAGCCTAATGATATGGGGTCGTTTCACAGGCAAAGGTGTTAGATATTTGACCAGGATCGATGGTGGTCTCAATGCTGAGCTGTATGTGAATATTCTACAAGATGAGTTAGTCTGTACACTCGAGTACTATGGGTATGAAAAGGATGACTTAGTGTTCCAGCTCCATAACTAATCTTATGCTAAATCAGTGGTTCTCAACCTTTCTAAAGCCGTGACCCCTTAATACAGTTCCTCATGTTGGGGTGACCCCCAACCATTAAATTTTTTTCCTTGTTACGTCATAACTAATTTTGCTACTGTTATGAATTGTAATGTAAATATCTAATATGCAGGATGTATTTTTATTGCTACATATTGAACATGATTAAAGCAGAGTAATTAATCACAAAGACAAAATGTCATCATCATGTTCCAGCCAGTATTAAGCCCCCCCCCCCATCATCATCATGTGCCAGCCAGTATTAAGTCCCCCCCCCCATTATCATCATGTGCCAGCCAGTATTAAGTCCCCCCCATTATCATCATGTGCCAGCCAGTATTAAGTCCCCCTCCATTATCATCATGTGCCAGCCAGTATTAAGTCCCCCCCCATCATCATCATCATCATGTGCCAGTATTGTAATAAAATAAAAAAAAACACTTATACTTACCTCAGTGTCAGTGTCATGGTCTTACCTTCTTTCTGTTCTCCTTCGTTTGACATGTCCTGGCGGCCATCTTGGTTTCTGGGTTTCTTGTAGCCTCCCACCCTGCGGCTTCTCCTTCCCACTGGGAGGAGCTGGATGCCTAGCTCATATATATAGGAGGTCTGTGGCTTCAGTTCCCTGCTTGGTCCTCCTGTGTTCACATGCTTCTAAGACTGCTGCTGCTTCTGGTTCCTGATCCTGGCTTCGTCTGACTACCCTGCTGGTTCCTGATCCTGGCTTCGTCTGACTACCCTGCTGGTTCCTGATCCTGGCTTCGTCTGACTACCCTTCTGGTTCCTGATCCTGGCTTCGTCTGACTACCCTGCTGGTTCCTGATCCTGGCTTTGTCTGACTACCCTGCTGGTTCCTGATCCTGGCTTCGTCTGACTACCCTGCTGGTTCCTGATCCTGGCTTCGTCTGACTACCCTTCTGGTTCCTGACCTCTGGCTTCGCAAGACCCTGCTTCGGTTTAGCCATCCGCTTGGACTTTTGCCTTACAGCTTGATTTAATAAAGCCATCTTATTTTCACTTATCTCTTATTGTACGTCTGGTTCATGGTTCCATGACAGTCAGCGATGCAATGCAGGCCTCTTCTGGCCTGTGTCCCACGCTGTAAGGCTCAGGCGGCGTGATGACGTCATCGCGCGGCCTGCGCCAGCCTCTGATAGGCTGCCGGCCTAGTTCGCCGGAAGCCTATCAGAGGAAGGGGAGGGGACACACCTCTCCCTCCACTGCACCGCCGCAGCACAGGCAGATTACAAGGGAGATGAGCGCAATGGAAGCGCTCATCTCCCTGTGCTTGACTGTGGCGACGGCTCACTTGGGGGGCGAGAACGGGGGCATTTTAGTTGGGGGGGGCACATGGGGGGGCACAGCATGATGTAGGGGGGGCCGTGGCCCCCTCTGGCCCCCCCCCCCGGCGACGCCACTGCTCACGAGGTAGGGTAGTATAACGCTACACGGGCGCCCCAAAATAGGAAGCCTCAGGCAACCCCCCGGAAAAGGCAGATCGACCCCCAAAGGGGTCGCGACCCCTAGGTTGAGAACCGCTGTGCTAAATAGTTGCAAGTACAGTTTATGAGATAGCCAAGATGATTGTCTTTAAAATTATGGTAGTCTCACATTTGAAGCTGTAGTGAATGGTGAGATATGGAGCCTGAAAGTTAAAAGTCCAAAACATTGTTACCTTTTTGCTTGTCAGTGTATATGTGATGGATATCTGAGGCATAAACCTTGTACGGAAGCAATGTGAAAAGAGCCTATAACTTGTAGAGGATATTTAACAATGCACTTTTCTTCTAAAACAAGATGGCAATATGATAATGCTGTTTTAAAGCTGCATTACTCTTACCCACAGATCACTTGGACAGCTGCTCATGCCAGTCGTGCTGGAGACATGCAGCCAGCAGAAATCCGACAAGAGTCTATTGTCAGTTACCTACCACTTAGTCATATTGCTGCTCAAATATTTGACCTGTGGACAGGAATCAAGTGGGGAGAACATGTGTACTTTGCAAATCCAGATGCTCTAAAAGTATGTATAACATTCCATAAAACTATTCACAGAACAAAAAGTTCAATAGTTGAAAATGCAAAATACGGTGGTCCTTTGGGTCACCATAATATCACAAACTTAGTTATCAGCTGTAAAATAATATGTAAGTTGTTGGTGCTAATTATTACCTTATTTTGTCACCGGCTCCCCAGGAAGTCCATGCTTGGTGGGCTGATTTCCATTATGTTTGCATTACAGCAAAATTTTATTATAAAGATTACGAAACATCCAGTGAGAAAAAAAATCAGGTAAATACTATATATATATATATATATATATATATATATATATATATTTGTGGTCATGGCTACGGCTAAGAGATATCCGAAGAACCCTAGGGAGATAAACAACGGGAACAACCTAACCCAGCTAGGCGTGTCTTAGCTGACCTGACTAAATGGCTTGTTGTGTGCCCTAAGCCATGATTGTGGGTAGGCCTATAAGTGGGCATACCCTGTGGAAATGATAAGATAAGGGAGGGAGGGTGGGGCACCTGAAAACACACACCTGTGAGTGAGGGTGTGGCTCGTACAGTCATGTGAAAAAATTAGGACACCCTTTGAAAGCATGTGGTTTTTTGTAACATTTTTAATAAAAGGTTATTTCATCTCCGTTTCAACAATACAGAGAGATTAAAGTAATCCAACTAAACAAAGAAAACTGAAGAAAAGTCTTTTCAAGATCTTCTGTAAATGTCATTCTATAAAAATGCCTATTCTAACTGAGGAAAAAGATAGGACACCCTCACATGTATTCCCTCTTAAATTGGCTCAGATCTCACACAGGTATATCACACCAGGTGCACATAATTAGTAGATCGTTACTCTGCATGTTGAATGAGGCTTGCCCTATTTAAACCTCAGACATTTAGTTTGGTGTGCTCCTGACTGTTGAAGTGAGAGTGAGCACCATGGTGAGAGCAAAAGAGCTGTCAGAGGACTTCAGAAAAAAGATTGTAGCAGCCTATGAGTCTGGGAAGGGATTTAAAAAGATCTCAAAAGATTTTGAAATCAGCCATTCCACTGTCCGGAAGATAGTCTACAAGTGGAGGGCTTTCAAAACAACTGCCAACATGCCCAGGACTGGTCGCCCCAGCAAGTTCACCCCAAGAGCAGACCGCAAGATGCTAAAAGAGGTCTCCAAAAACCCTAAAGTGTCATCTCGAGAACTACAGCAGGCTCTGGCTACTGTTGATGTAGAAGTACATGCCTCTACAATCAGAAAGAGACTGTACAAGTTTAACTTGCATGGGAGGTGTGCAAGGAGGAAACCTTTGCTTTCCAAGAGAAACATCGAGGCCAGACTGACATTTGCCAGAGATAAAGTTGACAAAGACCAGGACTTCTGGAATAATGTTCTTTGGACAGATGAGTCCAAAATTGAATTATTTGGACACAACAGCAGAGGACATGTTTGGCGTAAACCAAACACAGCATTCCAAGAAAAGAACCTCATACCAACTGTGAAGCATGGAGGTGGAAGTGTCATGGTTTGGGGCTGCTTTGCTGCAGCAGGACCTGGTCAGCTCACCATCATAGAATCCACGATGAATTCTACTGTGTATCAGAAGGTGCTTGAAGAACATGTGAGACCATCAGTTAGAAAATTAAAGCTGAAGCGGAACTGGACCATGCAACATGACAATGACCCAAAACATACTAGTAAATCAACCAAAGATTGGCTGAAAAAGAAGAAATGGAGAGTCCTGGAATGGCCAAGTCAAAGTCCAGATTTGAATCCCATTGAGATGCTGTGGGGTGACTTGAAAAGGGCTGTACGTGCAAGAAACCCCTCAAACATCTCACAGCTGAAAAAGTTCTGCATTGAGGAGTGGGGTAAAATTTCCTCAGACCGATGTCGAAGACTGGTAGATGGCTACAAGAACCGTCTCACTGCAGTTATTTCAGCCAAAGGAGGTAACACTCGCTATTAGGGGCAAGGGTGTCCTATCTTTTTCCTCAGTTAGAATAGGCATTTTTGTAGAATGACATTTACAGAAGATCTTGAAAAGACTTTTCTTCAGTTTTCTTTGTTTAGTTGGATTACTTTAATCTCTCTGTATTGTTGAAACGGAGATGAAATAACCTTTTATTAAAAATGTTACAAAAAACCACATGCTTTCAAAGGGTGTCCTAATTTTTTCACATGACTGTATATGAAGAGCCTCCGCCCCTCCTACAAATGCAGGCTGACTAATCAGCCTTACCAACTTGTGGTCATGGCTATGGCCAAGAGATATCCGAAGAACCCTAAGGAGAGAAACAACGGGAACAACCTAACCCAGCTAGGCGTGTCTTAGCTTACCTGACTAAATGGCTTGTTGTGTGCCCTAAGTGGACAAAAATCAAGCCAAGTAGGGTAGAAAAGGAATTTGAATGGCATGTGCAAACTAATTCCCAAGCCAACTGCAAGCCGTCCGGGATCTAGAGCGAAAATGAGGGGTATATGAGGCAAGACCAGTAGGAGACCTACAACCCATCTTGTGGATGACAAGGCCAGAGACATGATGCTCAATATTGCGGATACTGCCCCAAAGCGGAATGGAAGACCGGGAATACGTTGTGAAATGGATCATAAAAACCAACTGAAACTTGTAAAGTTTGGTTCTAGTGCGAGTACTGACAATGCCCTAGCCTCAGGAGATCAAGGGACCGAAACCTAACTGCCTAGACTATGCAGGAATGAGGGCCAAAAAGAACCATGTAAATATGAAGAGAATCCTTGAATAGTTTCCCAGACAACAGCTATCCGTGCGTTGTTCTACTGTGCGCCCCTGAGAATTGTTTTTACGCCTGAGACGTAAAGACCGACATACTATCTGAATCCTCTACCGTGATGAAATGCTGGACCTTGTCCAAAATCCGATTCAACGTGGTTGTAGGGAGTCCGAGGTCAGTGCGGCAAGAAGCTACGAAGCCATAATATACAAGATTCTGTCTATGCCCTCCCATGAGTGAGGGAATGCAATGCAATGAAGCTACTGGCGAAAATGAATTCCTGGTCATGGTAAAAAGGCAAAGACTTTGCGCGGGGACCTGGTTGACAAGATATGATCGACTACGATCAGAGACTGAAATGCTAGAGGGAATTGCCCTACTTGTTCTTCCTCTGGCAGGACCTGAACGAAAGCATGAACAATTAAAGAAAGATGAAATATCTGCGTAAGACATGACAATGATGCTGTAGGGCGAACCGGACCAGTTTGCGGTCAAAACATAAAGTGAGCAATCAACATGGATTATTAGGAAATTAGGGAAGCAGGTATGTATGCGATACATAGGGGCCAAATCAGCCCAGATGCACAGATGGACAACCAACCAGGCAATCAGCCCAGCCGGACTGAAAACAGTCGTCGAGCCCCCGAAGCCATGGGGCCGAAGCTGTTGTCGGGCCCCCGAAGCCATGGAGCCGAAGCTGTCGTCGGGGCCCCGAAGCCATGGGCCGAAGCTGTCATCGGGCCCCTGAAGCCATGGGGCCGAAGCTGTCGTCGGGCCCCCGAAGCCATGAGGCCAAAGCTGTCATCGGGCCCCCGAAGCCATGGGGCCGAAGCTGTCATCGGGCCCCCGAAGCCATGGGGCCGAAGCTGTGGTCGGGCCCCCGAAGCCATGGGGCCGAAGCTGTCGTCGGGCCCCCGAAGCCATGGGGCCGAAGCTGTCGTCAGGCCTCCGAAGCCATGGGGCCGAAGCTGTCGTCGGGCCCCCGAAGCCATGGGGCCGAAGCTGTCGTCGGGCCCCCGAAGCCATGGGGCCAATTTTTTTTTTTTTTTTTTTTGAATTATAACTATAAAAAGTGACCTGAATAAGGTGCAGGTGAAATTAAACCATGAGCCTGACCAATGTGGCAGTCGATACCTACGATAAACTACGTAGCCTGAATAACATGCAAGGTGAAATATCTTTAGGAATGAGACCTGACCGACGTGGAAGGTGACCCCAATATGAGTTCAACTGCATGACATAAAAAGACGAAGGGAAACATGACAGAAAATGGAGATAATAATGGACATTAACAAAAATTAAACCTGAATAACATAAGCTGGCAAGCAGGTAAAGATATGAGTAATTCAAAAGCATAGCTGCACAGGTGGACAGACAACCATTGGTCAGACCCCTGAAGCCATGGAGCCGAAGCAACCACCAGGGGCCCATGGGGCCGGACAGCTGCCAGGATGCGAACCTTAGAATTAAGGACGGCTGGGGAAAAGATTGGGGCTTAACACAATGGGTTTAGTAATCAACCGGGACTCGATAACCTAGAAAGACAAAGTACAGCTTCTTAATGAAATGAGGCTGAAATGAACCGCAAGTACTAATCTGTAAAATATAAATGAACAAAAGAAAACTTCTGAAAGGTGTGCCATTAAAAATAGTATCAGATGGCTGTATGACCTACCAATGTCAATGACAATTGTGAAATCCTCTAAGCCAAGAGCCACTCCAGCGAGCCCCTTATGGCGGGAGCCATGCGTGAGAGCCCCTTATGGCGGGACAAGTATCAGATGACCGTGCGAACTACGAATGACGATGCCAGTAGTGAGGTCCTATAAGCGAAGAGCCACTTGTGCGAGCATCTTATGATTTTTTTTTTTTTTTTTAAATAAACCACTTATGCAGCACCAGAATGCCTTGGGGACTCGCATAACCATGACCCCCTCCAACAGCAAACCTGGGACACTAACCAGCCTACAACCATGTCGACCCTTAACAAACAAAACATGAAAAACGGTCATGGGGCCCCCGAAGCCAGAGGGATGACGTTGCGGTGACGATAAGTAATTAAAACGTAAGCTGGACCTGATGGCATATGAAACGACTTGAATGATTGGATTGGCTAGAAGGTGGCCTAAGGAACATGACTGCAAACAGGCGTTAAAAATATAGACATTAGTAATCCGAAGCACGTGCATACATAAAAACACTAACCACCGCGAACCATAAACGTAAACATGAAATGCCTGGGGCATTGCAGGTTCGCTAAGAGAAGTCTCTTATCATGACAAACAAATGAACAGTTTGTGAAAACATAGCAGGACACTTCCTGGCCCACTGACCTCCGCTGAGGTGCTGTTTGGTAATCTGGGGCAGGAGACCAATCTGAGTGAATACAAACCAGAAGTAAAAGGAGACCAGTCTGAGTGATTATGAACCAGGATTAAACAGAAAGTAGGCCTATGGAATGTAACAGACCACCGAGGAAGGCAACGCAAGCCTGAAAAGAACGCAGTTATGTTTGTCAGGAGAGCGGTACAAGAGCAGTGGGTGCAGACTGCCTCTGTGAGATTGAGCAACACCATGATGTAGCAATGAACAGGAGAATGCAGCTTTGAGTGGGAGCAGAGTACAACACATGATGTAACAACAAATGGGTGAATACAGCTTTGGATGTGAGTGGTACCTAAAAAACATGGTATAGGCGCAGCTCTGAGTATGGGTAGCGCATTTAAAGCATGGTATAAAGCAGACGTATAAATGCAACCTGAAAGTGAGCAGAGTATTGACGTGATGCGAAAGCAGACACGTGGACGCAGCTCTAGTAGTGAAAGGAGTATAGGACAAGATGTGAAAAGCAGACATGCAGATGCAGCTTTGGATGTGAACGGAATATTAACTTGATGTGACAGCAGACATGGAAAGCGGCTTTGGTGAGTGGGGTATACGACCTGGTGTAGCAGTAGAAGTGTGAACACAACTTTGGGTATAAGCAGAGCATGAAATTTGGTATAAACGCAGCTCTGGTTGTGAGTGGAGCAAGGTGGGAACACCAGGGTGGTGCGTCCAGAGCATGAAAACGGAGTAACAGTAGCAGCTATGGCTGTAAGCCGAGTATACAACATGTAATAACGGCATGTAATACGGATATGGCTGTCGGCTGGGGATGGAATGAGACAGCCAACAGGTGAACGCAGCTTGAATGTGAGACCAATCTGAGTGAATACGAACCAAGAGTAGAAAAGTGCAGGACAGTAAGGACGTGCGGATGCAGCATAAGACATGAAATAAAAGCCGAAAGTGTAAATGCCGCTCAGGATAACAGCAGAGCATGAAAGTGTGAGATTGTGGATAAGCTCTGCCTGTATATTTATGTTTAAATTGTATTGGAGCTGTCATTTGGCATTCCGGGCACTAGAGGTCACTGTTTTGCAGCACGGTCAGCACACTCTGGGATCTGCATATGCAAAGCATATGAACACTCATGCTTCTGTGTGAACCAGGAAGTGTTGATCTGACATGGTGGAAGGATTGTGCTGTGAGGGACTGAATCCGATTCCATCCTGGCTTGCGGATGTCCGGCAGTGAATGGACACTCAAAGGAAGTAGAGTATCTGCTATCCCATGTCTGGATCCAGCTCTTTGAAAGAGAGGTTGTCCCAGGAAGACCAGTTCCAGTGTATGGACAGAAAACCTTAGCATCAAGTAAGGCCCCACGGTTGCTGAGAGCTTGGTGGCCATCCCGGGTAAGCGGCATCCTAGGGCCCAGAACGGACGCAGGTCAGTACACCTGATTACCAATTGTACTTTGCTGTTTGGTGCCTAAAGTAGCCTAGGCCTTGTGTTAGATAGGGTTATAGCTTTGTTAGGCCTTACTGTACTGGACTGCAGCGCAGTAATTGACTTGCAGGCTCTGCTGCGTCTGCCACCGGTTAGGTGCGTCCTCTATAGCGGCACAGTACGACTTGTAGGCTCTGCTGTGTACGCCAACGGGCTAGGCCTGTCCCTTCGGACAGGGATGGTGACTGTGGGCCTGGGTTATTACTTATACTGGAACCCACCCCGGTACACGGCTTACAAAAGTGAAATACATAAAGTCTAAAGATGGTGGTAGCGGGGTGGGGGAGACACATGGCAAGGAACAGCTACAGCAAGAGGCCTAAACAATAAACGCTGCGTCCGATCTCCAAACATGACGTCACGTGCAGCCCGGGTAACTCTTTCTTTACAGCAAACCGGCTGAAGTAACGTTTCATACGAGATGAACGAAGCAAAGTGAAACTTGTAAGATTTATATGAACTAACTCCTTTTACCAACAAACAAAGTTGAAAGAAAATAGAAGTATTTAGGCCCAACGAGCAAATCTGAGGTAGCAGATTCTGAGGCAAAGCCTCCCGTTCGCTAGCAAAGTCGATTCCAACCGGCCAGGAGAGATGGTCCCAGCCCAACCTACCTACGTAGTATGGCGCGTGCATGCTACGGTAGCAGAGAGCAAAATAACAAGCTCCATTCTGGTTCCATGCTGCAAAGAAAGACTCCTACCACCAGAGAAGCTAGTTTCCCAATGACACCCAGCGGCAGCTGTGCACCTGAAAACACACACCTGCGAGTGAGGGTGTGGCCCCTCCCACAAATGCAGGCTGACTAATCAGCCTTACCAACATATACTGAGGGAAATTAGCCTCAATAATTGGGGAACCCAGATACCTGCTTTGAAGTTTGTGTTGCTTCAATTTTCATGCAGATCAATTGTGTAAAGTAGCAGAAGTCCATCTAAGTGAGGCAGATAGACAAGGATTTTCAGTTTCTCTGAGGGATTAGATAGATAGAGAGAGAGAAAGACAGACAGAGATACATACACTACTACAGTGTCTAGTAAATGTTCACGCTAACCCAGTTCTGGATTCACAGCTACACTACTCACTACTGCATGTTTAGGTGGGGGATAGGAGGGAAAGCTGTTGGCTAAACAAGAACATATTACATGTAACGGCCTTTTTCTCTGCTGCCCTAAATATCAATGTTACCATATTTCTCTGACTAAAATAATATATGCTAATGACTCTCAACGCTCACCTATTTTATTATGGTAATTGTACTGTGTTGTTATAAAAGGGCAGCCTGGTGGACACGCTGAAGGAGGCACAACCCACCTCTCACATGGGAGTTCCAAGAGTCTGGGAGAAGATCATGGAACGTATTAAAGAGGTGTCCGTGCAAGCAGGAATAGTCAGGAGAAAGATGCTTTCCTGGGCAATGTCTGTCAGTCTGGAAAGAAACCTGAATCCATCAAGGAAGTATGAAAAGAATAAATAAAACCAGCTTTTTTTAAGCTTATGTTTTGAAACAATAGATAAGATCTACGTGCTTTTTCAAAGTACACCTACAGTCATATAAATCTTCTTGTGGTAACGTGCTTCAGGATATTGTTAAAAAATAGCTATCATATAATTATAAAAAAATAAAAATAAGAATCACTTTTTTTAAAATCATGTGTTTCATAGATTAGGCACTGTATTCAACCATAAGGGACCAGCAGTAAAATATATTCTCAGGGCTCACTGTATAGCTACATGCAAATATTATCTGACCCCTGTTTGCACATCACTAAAACTGTAGATTAGCAGGATTAACCTGCTGCCTAGCCTGTGCCTAGGGCTGGACTGAGCCTATCAGTAGCATGGTGAATTCCTCTTGCTTTGGGCTAGAGCTTTCTTAAGGGCCCTTTATACGGGCTGAGAACTGAAAAGGTTATCATCGCTAACGAGCCTTCATAGTAACGCTCTTTAGCGACGATCTGGCGGTGTAACTGTACTGTCGATTACCCGATGAACGAGCGGAACGCACTACAAAAGATCCTTGTTATCCGGTGGCAGATCATGCTGTGTAAACATGATCTGATGCTGGGAAACAACAAGACAGTATGGAGAAGAGCGATGACATTAGCGATCGCTCCTCCCCATACTCCGGAGGAGCTAAAGGAGATCGGTGCATGTAAATGCATCGGTCTCCTCTGCTAGCGATCTGCAGATTGCTTTCTTCCCGACAATCTACTTGTACATTGTCCTGTTTAAAGCTACCCTTAGTTACGTAAGCCTGGAATACATGCTCACACGGCAGCAAGATGCTGCAAATATGATTGATTATGGGGTCTCCTCAACGATATTTTGAGAAGGGAGGTCCCTGGGAACTGGTGCTTAGAAGCCATCTCAGCCACCCAATGTATTTGTTAAATAATGGATGCATGGGTTAGCTAGGTAGAGTAAGTGTTCTGTGCCATGTGCCACTTGTGTAGGGGGTGGGGGAATGGAAGCCCACTCTTGGTCAGGGGCCTAATGGGGGTTTAACCTGTTTCCCTGTGGACTAGTCTAAGCCTGATAATATGAAAAGTGATAAATTAAGAAAGGGGAACTATGGATTTCTAAGACTCCTGGGTGACTGTGTGACTAAACAATAGCATCATAGCACTAAAAAGGGTTTTCCGAGATTTTTATACTGATGACCTATCCTTTGCATAGGTCATCATTATCTGCTCGGTGGGGGTCCGACTCCTGTGAGCGCTACGGCCTTCTTACTACTAACACAGCAAGCGGCTGTGCTTGGTATGGCACTCAGCCCCATTCACTTCAAAGGGGCTGAGCTGCGCCTAGGTCATGTGACTAATGAACGTGCCGTCACTGACTTCGGGAAAAATGAGAGAATGCCGCAACTCTACTGCGAGCACCGCTGCTTTCTCAAAAACCCAATTGGCGTCATCCGCATTAAAATCTCGGAAAACAGCTTTAAACCTAGGTACTATACCTTAGCCTCTTCTAAAATTGATTCTAGAGAAAGAAACAGCCAGAAGTATACAGTTGGGTCTTAATTTTTATCATATACCTATTTAAAGGGTTTATTTCCGATTTTTTTTTTTTTTATACTAATGATCAATCCTCAGGATAGGTAATTAGTGTATGATCGGCAGGGGTCCACCACCCGGCACCCCACTGATCAACTGTTTGACGAGCCTCCTCACAGCTCACCAAGCCCAGCACTGTTCATTGTATAGCGTCTGTGCTTGGTATCGCAGCACAGCCCCTTTCACTTCAATGGGGCTGAGCTGCTCCTAGGCCACGTGACACATGAACATGTCATCACTCGGCCTAGGAAAAGTAGAGAAGAGGCTGCAGCACTCACATGAACGCCATTGTCTTCTCAAACAGCTGATCGGCGGGGGTGTCTGGTGTCAGACCCCCACCGATCAGATGCTGATGACCTATCCTGAGGATAAATCATCAGTAATCAAAATCTCGGAAAAAACCTTTAACTGGTTGGGTTGTCTTGTCTTTTCAGTGGTGAACTGAAGCTGTTTCTCCCAGCCGTAGCTGATTTCTTGGTCTTGTCCAAAATTCGCAAGATGTTGGGTTTTTCCCACTGCTTGAAACATTTCTCAGGTGCGGCACCAATCTCTGCAGAAACACTGGATTTTTTCCTGGGACTCAATATTATTCTATATGAAGCCTATGGCATGAGTGAGACATCAGGACCCCATGTTATGTCTGGCCCTCACACCTATCGCTTCCAGTGGTAAGAAGGCTATTTCTGAACTTTTTATTGTTATCATGAAGTAATAAAAATGGCAGACCTTCAGTATATTGTATTTGCTTACACTATTTGTCATGCAATACAATCTATATCAAACTGGTTTTGCAGAAGGCTGTTTTTACTCCAATTGGTTAAAGTTTAACTACACCCGCCACAATTAATGTCCTTACTTTGGTAGTCAATAGGCAATCAATACCCCCTAAGGAGAAAGTGAAAACAGAATTTTAGAAATCTTTGCTAATTTATTAAAGGAAAGCATTATTTTCGAAACGCATAGGATCCAGCCTTTCGTAGCCTCTGATGTCACATAGCTCTTGTGTCCAGTGCGATATTGACAGGAGCACAACCACCGTCCGGGGCAGACCTCTAAATAAGCATAGACCTAACCCATTGGATGTACATAACAGACTGGCAGCCATGTATGGAAGATTGGCAACCTACAGACACATCCATACGAGAAAGCATCTAGCGACAATGTAAATACGTTGATTTATATTCATGGTCTGTCATAGCGGGGGAGAACCTTTTGCGGTGTGACGCATACTAAGGTAGATAGTGCAGTAAGATATATTTTATTGTTCTGATATTATTAATAGTGAGCAGCAATAGTGGTACTGCTACATTACTGCCAGGGGCGGATTAAGTGCATGATGGGCCGTGGGCTGTCTACCCAACTCGGGCCCCTCCCTGCATTTTAGTTTAGTTTTTTTTTCTATATTAAGAGGCTGTGGTGCTTCGTGAGTGCCACAGTCTCTTCCTAGGCCATATGATATCACATTTATCATTACATGGCCTAGGTGAAGCTCAGTTCCATCCGAATGATTGAGGCTGAGCTGCAATAGCAAGCACAGTGCTATCAAATGACAGCGCTGAGCAAAGAGGCTGCGGCGCTTACTGGAACATCAAGGTCTCCTCGAACAGCTTATTGGCTAGGGTGCCAGGAGTCGGACCCCCACCAAACTCATATTGATGACCTATCCTGAGGATAGGTTATCAATATATAAATCACAGAGAACCCTTTTACCTTATGCTATATGTAGTGTTACATAGGACTGCAAAAATACCCAGTAGCCATTGGCTCCTAAACTGAAAAATTTAGTTGCCAAATTTAAAATACATACCGTATTTTTCACCCAGGTTTAGAGGAGGAAAATAATAAAAAAAAAAAAATTTTTAACCTAAAAGTGGGCTAAAACATGTGCTGTAGATGGGTGCATACCTATGGATGAAGGGGGTTATAGTTATATAATATAAACACTGTCCAGTGTACCGTAATTCACCTGTGTTATAACCCCCTTGCAGTAAATTGGTGTGTCCCTATAGATGAGGGGGCTTATGGTCACATTTAATATACACAGGTCAATTATGGTACAATCCCTGGACAGTGTTAATATTAAATGTGACTATAGCCCTCCTCATCCATAGAAATTCACCCATGCACTGCTGCACATGGGTGTAGTCACATTTAATGCAAACACTTAGGCTAATAATAGTACAGCTCCTGGACAGTGTTTATATTAAATGTGACTATAACCCCCGTCACCTAAAGAGTGCACCCAAGTACTGCAGTATATGGGTGTATTCCTATAGATGAGGAGAGGTTATAGCCATATGTAATACCTATTTGTCCAGGTCGGCCCCCCACACTTACTACTAGAGGGCGCCGCCTCACAATATTAATACTAGAGGTGCGTCTCTAGATAACAGCCTGCAATGTGACGGCCATATTTCTGGCACGTTCGGTTTATAAGATACATTGACTTCTTCTCCCCATTTTGGGGGGGAAAAGTGTGTCTTATAAAGCGAAAAATACGGTAAATTATAATAAAAAAAGACTTGGAGGAGAAAATGAGACACAGCTCACAGTAGTGATCCAGCTCTACATATAATAGAATACAGCACCACATACCTCTTACATCCAGTGACATTTCCTGTCATGTAGACCTTCTCTTTCCTCTTCTCCTCCGTTTGACCCAGAACGCCATGACAAATTCTTTCAGCCGC